>NC_051176.1:171840932-172140932 GCF_013339695.2 Rhipicephalus sanguineus
TCAGAAGCTGCTCTACTGCGCCACCTGCAGGGACAACAGAAACCTGTCCCCAGCGGCAACGCGGCGACCACCGACGTGGTTTCGACAGGCCGAAAATTTCTCTTAACGGCGTCCCGTCTGATAAATGGCAGCGCGAGAACAACGCGCGCCTGTCACCGCGGAGCGCCCGCTGGGTTCGTGGAGAGCGCTGGGGGCCACCGCGGAAGCGAAGATCACAAATCGCAGAATAAAGTTTCGTAGCAGCCCTCGGTGCCTATAGTATGACAATGTGCTTACGTATCCGTATACTTTCGACACTATCGCGCGTGCATGCGAATTGCCGGACAGTAAGGCGCACACGATCTGACAATGACGCCATGGTAATTCAGTTAAATCTCAGCGATTGAAACGGGCTCGAACACTCAGAAGTTCGCCCGAGGCAAGCTATAATGATGAGCGGAGAGAGAGGCTGAATTCACGGAATCGTTTGTTATTTCTTGGTACAAACTTGATTATCGCCACTGAACGGAGCCTAATATTACAAAGGTTTTAGCGCACGGATTCATTCACGAATACGGGTTTAAAGCTGTACGCCCGTTCGCCGAAAGTTAGGCGGACGCAGACGCTGGGGATAGTATTCGGCAGCATTTCCTGTTGCAGCGTAAACTATCACGTAGATTGTTTAATATTCCTAATTTATGAGGTTTCACGTGCCAAAACCGTCCTTCGTCCTTCGCCCCCGCCGCTCTGTGCAGGGTGGCGACACCTGCGCCTTATTGGTGCCCACTTCTCGGCAGCACACGGCTCACCCGGGGTTGTAAAAAGCTTTCGTGCACTGGGCCACGCAACATCCAGGCATCTTTTTCGGGGCGCAGAGGCCAAGCAACTGTGCGAGCATTCTTTGGCACGCGCGTGAGGCGTGGGGCAAGGGCTGAGCGCTTCAATGGCGGACGCACCAACAATGAATGTCGCCACAAGCAACTGTGCGAGCTAGCTTTGGCACGCGCGTGAGGCGTGGGCCAAGGGATGAGCACTTCAATGGCGGATGCAGCAACAATGAATGCCGCCACAAGCAACTGTGCGAGCTTGCTTTGGCACGCGCGTGAGGCGTGGGGCAAGGGCTGAGCGCTTCAATGGCGGACGCACCAACAATGAATGTCGCCACAAGCAACTGTGCGAGCTTGCTTTGGCACGCGCGTGAGGCGTGGGGCAAGGGCTGACCGCTTCAATGGCGGACGCACCAACAATGAATGTCGCCACAAGCAACTGTGCGAGCTAGCTTTGGCACGCGCGTGAGGCGTGGGGCAAGGGCTGAGCGCTTCAATAGCGGACGCACCAACAATGAATGTCGCCACAAGCAGCTGTGCGAGCTAGCTTTGGCACGCGCGTGAGGCGTGGGGCAAGGGCTGAGCGCTTCAATGGCGGATGCACCAACAATGAATGTCGCCACAAGCAACTGTGCGAGCTAGCTTTGGCACGCGCGTGAGGCGTGGGCCAAGGGATGAGCACTTCAATGGCGGATGCACCAACAATGAATGTCGCCACAAGCAACTGTGCGAGCTAGCTTTGGCACGCGCGTGAGGCGTGGGCCAAGGGATGAGCACTTCAATGGCGGATGCACCAACAATGAATGTCGCCACAAGCAACTGTGCGAGCTAGCTTTGGCACGCGCGTGAGGCGTGGGCCAAGGGATGAGCACTTCAATGGTGGATGCACCAACAATGAATGTCGCCACAAGCAACTGTGCGAGCTAGCTTTGGCACGTGCGTGAGGCGTGGGCCAAGGGATGAGCACTTCAATGGCGGATGCACCAACAATGAATGTCGCCATAAGCAACTGTGCGAGCTAGCTTTGGCACGCGCGTGAGGCGTGGGGCAAGGGATGAGCACTTCAATGGCGGATGCACCAACAATGAATGTCGCCATAAGCAACTGTGCGAGCTAGCTTTGGCACGCGCTTGAGGCGTGGGGCAAGGGCTGAGCACTTCAATGGCGGATGCACCAACAATGAATGTCGCCACAAGCAACTGTGCGAGCTTAGCTTTGGCACGCGCGTGAGGCGTGGGCCAAGGGATGAGCACTTCAATGGCGGATGCACCAACAATGAATGTCGCCACAAGCAACTGTGCGAGCTAGCTTTGGCACGCGCGTGAGGCGTGGGCCAAGGGATGAGCACCTCAATGGCGGATGCAGCAACAATGAATGTCGCACAAGCACTGTGCGAGCTTAGCTTTGGCACACGCTTGAGGCGTGGGCCAAGGGAGGAGCACTCAATGGCGTATGCAGCAACAATGAATGTCGCCACAAGCAACTATGCGAGCTTGCTTTGGCACGCGCGTGAGGCGTGGGGCAAGGGCTGAGCGCTTCAATGGCGGATGCAGCAACAATGAATGTTGCCACAAGCAACTATGCGAGCTTGCTTTGGCACGCGCGTGAGGCGTGGGGCAAGGGCTGAGCGCTTCAATGGCGGATGCAGCAACAACGAACAAGCAACTATGCGAGCTGCTTTGGCACGCGCGTGAGGCGTGGGGCAAGGCTGAGCGCTTTCAATGGCGGATGCAGCAACAACGAATGTCGCCACAAGGCAACTATGCGAGCTTGCTTGGCACGCGCGTGAGGCGTGGGGCAAGGGCTGGCGCTCAATTGGCGGATGCACCACAATGAATGTCGCCACAGGAACTATACGAGCTTTCTTCGCACGGGCGTGAGGCGTGGGGCAAGGGCTGAGCGCTTCAATGGCGGATGCACCAACAATGAATGTCGCCACAAGCAACTATGCGAGCTTTCTTCGCACGCGCGTGAGGCGTGGGGCAAGGGCTGAGCACTTCAATGGCGGATGCACCAACGATGAATGTCGCCACAAGCAACTGTGCGAGCTTGCTTTGGCACGCGCGTGAGGCGTGGGGCAAGGGCTGAGCACTTCAATGGCGGACGCACCAACAATGAATGTCGCCACAAGCAACTGTGCGAGCTTGCTTTGACACGCGCGTGAGGCGTGGGGCAAGGGCTGAGCGCTTCAATGGCGGATGCACCAACAATGAATGTCGCCACAAGCAACTGTGCGAGCTAGCTTTGGCACGCGCGTGAGGCGTGGGCCAAGGGATGAGCACTTCAATGGCGGATGCACCAACAATGAATGTCGCCACAAGCAACTGTGCGAGCTAGCTTTGGCACGCGCGTGAGGCGTGGGCCAAGGGATGAGCACTTCAATGGCGGATGCACCAACAATGAATGTCGCCACAAGCAACTGTGCGAGCTAGCTTTGGCACGCGCGTGAGGCGTGGGCCAAGGGATGAGCACTTCAATGGCGGATGCACCAACAATGAATGTCGCCACAAGCAACTGTGCGAGCTAGCTTTGGCACGCGTGTGAGGCGTGGGCCAAGGGATGAGCACTTCAATGACGGATGCACCAACAATGAATGTCGCCACAAGCAACTGTGCGAGCTAGCTTTGGCACGCGCGTGAGGCGTGGGCCAAGGGATGAGCACTTCAATGGCGGATGCACCAACAATGAATGTCGCCACAAGCAACTGTGCGAGCTAGCCTTGGCACGCGCTTGAGGCGTGGGGCAAGGGCTGAGCACTTCAATGGCGGATGCACCAACAATGAATGTCGCCACAAGCAACTGTGCGAGCTTGCTTTGGCACGCGCGGGAGGCGTGGGCCAAGGGATGAGCACTTCAATGCCGGATGCACCAACAATGAATGTCGCCACAAGCAACTGTGCGAGCTTGCTTTGGCACGCGCGTGAGGCGTGGGCCAAGGGATGAGCACTTCAATGGCGGATGCACCAACAATGAATGTCGCCACAAGCAACTGTGCGAGCTTGCTTTGGCACGCGCTTGAGGCGTGGGGCAAGGGCTGAGCACTTCAATGGCGGATGCACCAACAATGAATGTCGCCACAAGCAACTGTGCGAGCTTGCTTTGGCACGCGCGTGAGGCGTGGGCCAAGGGATGAGCACTTCAATGGCGGATGCACCAACAATGAATGTCGCCACAAGCAACTGTGCGAGCTTGCTTTGGCACGCGCGTGAGGCGTGGGGCAAGGGCTGACCGCTTCAATGGCGGACGCACCAACAATGAATGTCGCCACAAGCAACTGTGCGAGCTAGCTTTGGCACGCGCGTGAGGCGTGGGGCAAGGGCTGAGCGCTTCAATGGCGGATGCACCAACAATGAATGTCGCCACAAGCAACTGTGCGAGCTTGCTTTGGCACACGCTTGAGGCGTGGGCCAGGGGAGGAGCACTTCAATGGCGTATGCACCAACAATGAATGTCGCCACAAGCAACTATGCGAGCTTTCGTCGCACGCGCGTGAGGCGTGGGGCAAGGGCTGAGCACTTCAATGGCGGATGCACCAACAATGAATGTCGCCACAAGCAACTGTGCGAGCTTGCTTTGGCACGCGCGTGAGGCGTGGGGCAAGGGCTGAGCACTTCAATGGCGGACGCACCAACAATGAATGTCGCCACAAGCAGAAGCGCCACAGCCTAATCTATCAGTGGATACCGGGCCATTGCGGTATCTACGGAAATTACCGTGCTGATGAGGCTGCCCGATCTGCCCATGATGCTCTCCATTGTGCAGCTATACCGCTGTCAAGAACGGACGCCGCAACAAGGCTTCGTTCCCATGCACGTGAACTGACATTGGCACAGTGGAACTCGACGGAATTTACCAACGCCCGTCTTCACAACTTGGACCCGAATCTACAGCTCCGTCTTCCGTCGGGAATAACTAGAGCTGAGGAGACGCTCCTGTGCCGCCTGTGGCTCGGGGTGGCCTTCACGAAGGCCTACTCATTTCGAATTGGAATGGCCAGCAGCCCGACATGTGATAACTGTAGCTGCGAGGAGACAATCGCCCATCTTCTCTGTGAGTGTCCTCGCTTCAGTGCACAAAGAGAAGAACTGTCCGCAGCGTTAAATAGACTTGACAATCGTCCACTGTCTGAGGAAAAGATCTTAGGACACTGGCCGAAACCATCCTCGGCACGGAAAGCTTTGAAAGCGTTATTGCGCTTTTTGCGCAAAACTAATCTCATAGACAGACTTTAAGCAGTGTCGTTTATCGTACTATTGTTCTTTTTTTTTTCTTTTTGTAACATCCCTTTTCTATCATCTTTCACTCCCCCTTCCCCTTTCCCCAGCACAGGGTAGCCAGCCGGTCTGAGAACTGGCTAACCTCCCTGTCTTTCCGTTTTTCTTCTCCTCCTCCTCCTCCTTCGTCGCACGCGCGTGAGGCGTGGGGCAAGGGCTGAGCACTTCAATGGCGGATGCACCAACAATGAATGTCGCCACAAGCAACTGTGCGAGCTTGCTTTGGCACGCGCGTGAGGCGTGGGGCAAGGGCTGAGCACTTCAATGGCGGACGCATCAACAATGAATGTCGCCACAAGCAACTGTGCGAGCTTGCTTTGGCACGCGCGTGAGGCGTGGGGCAAGAGATGAGCACTTCAATGGCGGACGCACCAACAATGAATGTCGCCACAAGCAACTATGCGAGCTAGCTTTGGCACGCGCGTGAGGCGTGGGGCAAGGGCTGAGCACTTCAATGGCGGATGCACCAACAATGAATGTCGCCACACGCAACTATGACAGCTTGCTTTGGCACACGCTTGAGGCGTGGGCCAAGGGATGAGCACTTCAATGGCGGATGCACCAACAATGAATGTCGCCACAAGCAACTATGCGAGCTTTCTTCGCACGCGCGTGAGGCGTGGGGCAAGGGCTGAGCACTTCAATGGCGGACGCACCAACAATGAATGTCGCCACAAGCAACTGTGCGAGCTAGCTTTGGCACGCGCGTGAGGCATGGGGCAAGGGCTGAGCACTTCAATGGCGGATGCACCAACAATGAATGTCGCCACAAGCAACTGTGCGAGCTTGCTTTGGCACGCGCGTGAGGCGTGGGCCAAGGGATGAGCACTTCAATGGCGGATGCACCAACAATGAATGTCGCCACAAGCAACTGTGCGAACTTGCTTTGGCACGCGCGTGAGGCGTGGGCCAAGGGATGAGCACTTCAATGGCGGACGCACCAACAATGAATGTCGCCACAAGCAACTATGCGAGCTTGCTTTGGCACGCGCGTGAGGCGTGGGCCAAGGGATGAGCACTTCAATGGCGGACGCACCAACAATGAATGTCGCCACCCTCCACGGAGTGGCAGGGGAGAAAGAGCATCGAGGCACCCTACAAGATACGATTATGAGGCATGCCGTAGTGAAGAGCTCTGGCTAATTTAGACTATCTGGTGTTCTTTAGTACACGGACCTCTAGCATTTCGCCTCCATCGAAATGCGACCGCTGCGGCAGGGATCGAAGCCGCGACTTTTGGGTGAGCAGCCGAGCACCGTAACCACTATACCACCGCGGCAGACATAACGGAGATAGTTTCGCGTCTCAAGGATAAGGACGCAGACTGACATTATGTAGCCTGCTTGGCTGACTTATTGACTGCTGGGACGACAAACAGGTCACCGAACTCTACGCAAATTACGGTTCCAGCAACTCTTGGACCCTTGAGAAACTTGGAGCTGTGCAAATATTCCTGCCCGTAAGAAAAAAATTACAGCATATCCACGTGTGAATGATGAAGAGCTTGGGCGAAGCTCCTGAAGCAATCATGGTTACACCGTGAAATTTTCAGTGGTTTCGCCCAGCAGTAATCAAAGCGATACGCCGCTTTGATTATTTTTCCTTTTTCCTTGTTTTCTTCTTTTTTTATTTTTATATTTTATTTATTTTTATTTTATTTTTATTTTTTATGTTTTATTTATTTTTTATTTTTTCTATCTCTATGGGACAGCGCCATCTATTGAATGATACGGGAGACGCGACGGCGGGGACACGCCGCATGGAGTGACGACCGACCAAGTGATGCTTAAGGAGCTCCGCTCCTAAAAAAATTACGCTTCCAGCGCTCTCACAAAACTCTCTGGCAATCACTACACGTGAGATGATGCGTAATGCAAACGAAGCGTGTCTGGCAGTCATCCAACTCAAACTCGAAACTCAGTTTAGTCCTACAGAACTCACCGGCAATGGTCCGTCGTTGCACAAAGGCCGTTTGCAGGCCTGTATTGCCTGAGGAATATAGCCACCCACAACAATGTTTCGTTCTTTCTCCGTGCATACTAAAAGCAGCGCTCCGAATCACGAAATGTATCCCAGGCAGCACGCCGGCATTGGACCAATCTCGGAACAATGTTGGTAAACATTGGCAGAAATATTGGTCCTGCGTTGGCTTTTGGGGGTTTGCTACACCTAAATGTGCATTGGTCCAATATTGGATGCCAATTATTTTCCAATAATGGCAAGGATGGCTGTAGCCAACATTGTCCGTCCAACATATCGCCAATAATGGCAAGGATGGCTGTAGCCAACATTGTTCGTCGTACGTATCGCCAACATTGTATAAATATTGGCAGCTCCAATATTTTTTGCCAGCCTTTATCGTTGGCTGCACCATCGTTCTTTTATTTCCAGCGTTTAACGCTGGAAATGAAAACATTTTCCACTGAATGTGTAGTTTAACGTGAGGTAGATTTTTGTGCACGTAAACAAATGCATGTTGCCCACGCTTTTGCTTTTAGGCAAGCAGCAGGGATAATCAACGTACAAAAGCTGAGAGTACACACAAGTTTATTCTGCATGTATACATATGGCAAGATACTGCAAGTTTTGAAAATAATTTCGCATTTCGCGCTTTGTTCTGCTGACCGCTTGCTGGCAGATAACAGCTGCACAGAACCTACACTAATTACCTTCAATAACGTCCTTATATTAGAAATCGGGGAAACGGGACCACTCACAAACACACACAGCCTCCCTAGGTGTTAGCGCTTATTTGATTTGTCGGTTCACCGAAGGTTCAAAAGGAAGTCAGTGAAAAGCGAAGCGTGATAGAAAATGAAATAAATGAACATGTACACGTGAACAGACATTCGATACAGCCGAGATCCATAACCACCTTAAACTACCAGAAAGTTCATCGCCTATTATTAATTAAAAGGTGACTGCAGCAAGAGCTTGAAAGTCTGCGACAACTTCACAACTAATAAAAATTTGTGTGTTACAAATCCATCATTTCTTTGCGCGAATCCAGCGGCGAAGGGCAAATGAAAAAAAGGGTGTTAAGCTGACGCACTACAACGCGAGAAAAGAACAAAATAGCACACGCAAATGCTGACAACATCGCTGAGGGCGAGAACTTAACCAACCTACTTCGAAGCGCACAATAAAGCCCCCCACATCGGTATTCACCAACTAGCAAATTTAAAAAAACTTACGCGGTAATGTAGACAATAATAAACGCAGCACACATTTCACTTACGAACAACACGGAAAGTAACATGCGACGAAGGAGAAAAACGACTTACTGAACGCGATACGAACACAAAAATCCGGCGGAAAGTTTGCGAGTTGTCAGAACACATCGGCGCTCATCTGCGGATCGCTCTTCAAAAGTCAAAACAGTCAGGTCCGATGAAGAACAGGGCAGCTGCCTTCTCACTGTGGCATCGCCGTCGAATCTCGGTATCCGTAGAATCGTGGCATCCTGTCTCGGTATCCGACTCCGTTTTTTCCCGATGACTCTCGACTGAATACTGAGGGGCGCGCGCCCGCCGATGCTGGGAGCCCGAACGAGGGAAAGTAACCGCCACTGACTGACGAAGAATAGCCGCCGGCCAGAAGGGGCCGAAACGCGTACGCATCTTCCGAGGCGCCGTCGTCTCCCGCCATCTCCCTCAACCCCCCCCCCCCCTCTTGTCAAAGGCATTGAAAGCGAACCGTCGTGGGCGGAGCAGCCGTCAAGTGACAAGTGTTTTATGACCAGCGACCACCGCGCTGCCCCACTGCCGCGAGGAGAGGACGTCGTGAAATTCCGGAGCAAAACATGGCGCCGCGCTGCTTCTCCGGCCTCCCGATCACCGAGAACATTTATTCAAAGTGAACACGTCTGGTTGTGTGAAGCGTTGAAAGTGCAAACATAACTCATCGATCATTTAAAGATTCCGCGGGCGATACCGTAGTCTTGGACAGCACGTCGCTGTAGCGCGCACACAAAGAAGTTATAATCCTGTAATCCAACCAGTCGTGTAGCAAACACGAAAATACACAGCGTGGTTGAAGTCACATGAAATGTTTTGATTGTTTGCCGCTAATAAAGCCGTGAGAATAATTTCGGTGCGTGTGCGGTGCGCAGAAGGCGCACCAACGCAGAGGCCCATTGCGAAGCAGATGACTTCTATTCTACTCCATTAACTCGTCAACGCTATGTACAGCTTCAATCAATGTAAAAGTAGGGTTTTTTGGTTGTTTTTATACAGTTGCTATGTATACGCTGGCTGTATCACACAATTAACGTTAACTTTCAACAAGCATTGCAAAGTGAGATTTTGTTTTGTGTTTCCTTTCTCATAGATGTACTTCCAACAGCGCGCAAAACTCAGTTGAGAACTTGGTACTTATTTTACATTGCTCAACATCTGTAAAACGAATTTTGTCCAACTATTTAGCATATATTTTGTGCCATACTAAATGCCAACCTAAAAATCAAGACCCTGTGTGCGCCATTGTTCCCTTTCTTATAGACTGGAATTTGCAGTTTTGTTTGTTGGCTGACAACGATGGACTGTTTTTGCCATCTTTATATAGTAAAAGCTCGTTAATTCCACACTTATTAATTCGGAAAGTCGGATAATTAGGACGCGTTCTCTGGTCCCTGCAAGCATGTTTATTGTTTAACGGCATCACACTCTCGTTAATTCGGCCATACCTGTCCGCAACCCGGTTAATTCGGACGAACCTCTTAGTAGGGTGGGGGGCGCTGCGACGAAACTTTGCCCCCCCTAATGGGGAACCCTGCGCACGCCTATGGTGATAAGTAACCAGAAATCTTCTTTGAGGTGCGCTGGATGCCGGACAAAGTGATTTTCATAATAGCGTGCATGCAGGTGGTGGCTCGATTCGGGCTAACCTTCCCTCAGTGATGGTAAAAGGGGAAAAAAACATTCTTGCCGATTAATCATGCATATGCTTGCCAGTGTTTAAGACATTGGAGCGACAACGTGTAAGTCTGGACAATATTGTCCGGCGCGTAGCATTGGCCGTCCAATATTGTTTAACCAGTCAGATTGACTGGACAATATATCCGATCTACTGCCATTACTTAACCAACATTGTTTTACCAACGGATAAGCTGGCCCAATATTGCCATCCATACGGCCTGGTTCTGCCAATATCGTATTTACATCGGGAACCATGGGCCATTGTTGCCAACCTCAAAGAATAGCACGACCAATATTGTATGTTGGCTGGCAAAGATGGACCATTATTGGCATCCTTGTAGGCTGGCTTGCCAACATTGGTTTTATAGTGGTTTGTATGGGCCATCATTGGGCCATCGTTTGCCAACGTATAAACAATATTGGACCAATGTGCTGTGCTGCCTGGGATATGTTCTTTTTCCACTATTTCCTCCTTTCTCTTTCTCTTGCTAATTTTTTCAACTCCCGGAGTACTCTTGCGGACAAAAACGTTTCTGCTCGCGTTCGCCCCGACAGTTATCTTACGCGTGAACTTCCCAATCGTCTAAAATAGATATACAGAGCGGGACAGGCGAGCTATCAGACTGGATTCTGCTCTTCGGCCGGTTGCGCTAGCATTGTGCACGACTGCTTGATTTAAATAAGCGGAGCTGGCACTTTCGGTGCAGGTTCTTCCTTTATTTATTTAATAGGGAAAGTGCTTGGGGGGGGGGGGGGTCAGCAGAGCCGTAGTTCACCGAATGTGCAGCCACGCTTTTTTCTTGGCGTTAGAGAAAGAGACAAGGCCTCAACGGGGCCGAGCGAGTGGGCTGCCGTTTTCCCGCCCTACGGGCATCAGAATCGATTGCCATGACCCCGAAGCCTCTCTGTTTGCAGAGTCGATATCAAGCCAGTCTCGCCGTTGGAATACGTCGACAGCCTGGTGCCATGCAGCCTTTCTCCCCCTTTCTCACCCTGAACGTTCGCACGTGTCAAATGCGTATGCGAAGCCCGATTCCTCGGCGCTGTTTCCCTCTGACTGTACGCATACATGCTCGTACACGATGAATTCGCGGAGTCTAGCGTCCCAAAGCGAAGAGCGACACCGCCACTGCCGCGCAACTTATTAAGGCGAAAGTCTTAGTGCCTCATCTGCAGAAAAATGCAGCGTGCGGTGCAACAACCGGCGTGACCTTAATAAAAAAAACTCGGATAATAATTAAGGCAGCTTCGCAAGAGTGGTGCCAAGCCTGATGGAAGTGCGGAGCTGGGCAGCCTGCTTTGAGTCTCTTAATTTTTCTCTTTCTTCCTTCCTCTCTTTCCTTCTTTTTCTTTTCTTCTCTCTGTTTTTCTGTCTTTCTTTCTGTTTATTTCTGTTTATTCATTTCGCTCTCTATTTATTTCTTTTTCTCGCTCTTTCTATCTTTCTTTCTCTTTCTTCCCTTTCTCTCTTGCTTCCTCTTTCTTTCTATTTTTTCTTCTCTCTCTCTCTCTATTTCTTTCTCGCTCTTTCTGTTACTGCCTTTCCCTCCATTTCTCTCTTCCTCATTTTTTCTATGCTATGCTTTACTCCCGCCCCTCCTTCTTTTCCTCCCACTCACCCTCACTTCTCTTTCCCACCCCATTGCTATACTATACTTCACAAGGCTACGCTACTATCTGGTAGCGTGCCTGGATAGCCAAGTGGTTACGACGCTCGCCTTCGGGTCGTGGGTACGCGGGTTCCAATCTCACCTCGCCAAGAATTTTTCTGTTTCTCTTTCTTTCTCTCTCTTTCTCTCGGCCTGTACTCGTTCTCTCGCCCCATCAGAGTTATTGCATCCCATGCCGGACAAATCGGCTCATGTGTTCCGGGTGCGAAGCAGAAGAGGAGGAAGAGGTCGAAGAAAGCGCGTGCCGATTCATGATGATGATCATTTTCTTCACCCACCACGGACCAACGGCGCGCTTAAACAGCTCGGGCGCCACGTATTTCGCGTGGTCGTCAAGTATTCTACCAAGGGCCCATGCCAGTGCTTGAAACCTCTGAAAAAAATGCTTCGCATTTAAAAAGGCCCTATACAGTCGTCATTTCGGACAAGGAGACACGTTAACATATGTAACATTGCGTGGCAGAAGCGTAGATTCGCACCAGGCGTCACACCATGTGAATTGCGTAACGAGTGGGTGGTTGGAAGCTGCTAACCTCTTACAGAAGGCTGAGCTACGCTTCATCTTAATAAACAAGTGTAACGGGCTAGTTGGTATAGATCCATCTTCGTAAGAAGCGCAAAACCACTCACACGGACAGCTAGAAAGAAAGACACTACACAAGCGCTTGACTGCAACTAAGCGTTTATTCGGAAGCGCGACATATAAAAAGGAAAGAAAGAAGACAAACAAACATCGTAATCATCAGCCAGAGCATGAAGAATGTTGCAACTACTCACGTGGCCTCTAAGGCTCCGATGATGACAATTATGATAAAATAGCCACACCATATGGATTTCGCCCTCGAGTCGTCCTAGGCGAATGCATAAGGGACCCCGTGAGTTCTCTCGACCATGGCTAGGATGAAAACCTAGCTACACTGCGTAGCTTTCTCAGCTCGCCCAGGTCCAAGCACAGCAGTATTTGAGGTCACAAATCGAAACTGCGACTGAGTGCTTTGGCATACAACATAACGACTCGGCCTGTCGATAAAAAATAAAGATAATGGCTCCGGTGTCGACGAACAAATAAGTGCATGCAGCCGTTCCCGTGGAGTCCTAGACGCCCGTAAAGCGAGGACAGCCCTCACGGTATAGGCTTTCTGAAAAGCATCGACAGAATACAACGAAAGTGGATGCCGAAGAATCAACAAAACGAGGTAAGCAGTAGTGATGGTGATGTTACTACAGGCGGGCTTTGCTTGGCAGGCGTGGTGGGCAATTTCTCTGCCTGAGCATAGCGCTCAGGCAGAGCAATTCTAATAGGATGCTAATAGAGCATAGTATAACATGACGCTATGGCCTGAGCCGCTCCCTTCGCGTCAACTGTGTTGATTCGCTCAGCTCAATCTCTCGAATGTCAGAAATGGCACGGCACTTCCGTGCACACTATCCATGGTCCCTCAGGCTCTGGTGGGAAAGCCCTCTTTTCCTTACACAGTCCTCCTCGATATGGTCATGCTCTTCTCCTTTTAGGACAAAAGCGCTTGCATGACCAGGTGAAGCATTCTATAACAGCCCACTTGATTGCACTCAGTGAACGATGGAGGAGCAGCACACCTGAATTAGAATGTCCATGCAAGAGTGCTGGCTCATCCCGTTCTTACTTTGTGAAGTAAGGCGGTTTCAGGGCTGGCTTTACAACGAAGGGCTAATGAGGCGATTTCCAAAGCGAACACAAGTGGCAACGAATTGTCTTTTAAGAGGACTAATGATTATCCGGAGCTACATGGGGACTTATAATAAAATACAGCGCTCTGAAACTGAACAAAACAAAGTGCACGTACTTTGACTGCGTGCTTTCTAAACTGGATAAAACATGAATCGCAAAGTTCCAGAAAGCATTGGAGCCCTAACCCCATATATCTTATTTACACTATTTCAGCTGACAGACCACTCGTCTTTCTGATGAAGGTTATCCCATCGCAGCCGTAGCGACGGGATTTTCTAAAAAAAAGATAGCGCGACAAGCACCATACAGGAAACGTATACTGAAAATATGAGAAAACATGTGTGTCCCTCGCATTCACACCGTACATCAAACAACAGAAAGATGATTGAACAGCGCGCTTTATTGGCACCAGATAAGCTAGCAACGTTGTGAATACCACTAATTCGTAGGTAAATGCTAATAAACAGGGGGAAAAAAGTAGTGCATCAGGTTTATGCAACACCATGAACTAGTCAGTGACCCGAGTTTGCGGTAAGGCGGCTAGAGACAAAGAGAGACAGTCAGATAGCGGAAGGCACACGAAGTATCCTAAGATTGCTGATCGCAATATAACCTAAAGGTTTGTTTGTTTTTAATACAGCATTAGTTCAACTAGGCTATTGTGTAATTCTCAGAAGACAGTTGCTCGTCTTCGTGAGTCGTTTTTAGTTATTTTATGAAAACAGTGAAGATGCACTGAAACGAGGAGATTCGAAATCTGCATTTTCATCTTAATTTGTAGCGAGCAGTTTTCTAGAAACGTTATCTTTCGCCTTACAAATTAAGTTGCATTTCAGATGCACTGATATTCGAACTTTGCTACAACGTGAAACACAAAAGAAAGTTGTCCTACGATGATTGTCTAAATCAGTGGTTCTCGGTCATGAATGTTTTGGGGACCCCTTGTGGACCGGTGGAAGCGATGAGAGATCCCTTGCAGCGAGAGAAAAGGGGAGGGGGGTCTATATTAACACAACATGCAGCGTGAAATAGGTGTATTTTATTTCTCCGCGGCAAAGAATGGTCAAGCTAAAGTGCAACGCCAATTCGATCTCAACAGCTCGTCAATAAGTTGTGCGGCCTGCAGCCACATTCAACCTGTTTCTAGCTATGTTTTCTCGTCAAATATGGAAGCCTATGAAAAGTATGCTCGTGTGCATATGTTGCAGAAAACTGCAACAAAAGCTTTACAGCTGTCTCATGGAGAAGGGGCAGCAAAGGTCAGCTCCGCCGTAATGCGAATGTGTTATTCAGCGAAGCATACAAAAAAAAAAACCTGAAGGGGCTTTTGTCACGGGACGTAGTGTGACTCCTCCAAAAAACGCGCTTTCTTTTTTCTTTTTTTTTTCAAAGATGAATTTCGCGGATCCCCAAAAACGGCCTCGCGACCCCCTGGAGTCAGCGGACCCCTATTTGAGAACCACCGGTCTAAGTCATGCGACTGTCAACGCGCTCGTATATAACTCGCCCAGTTGTCAACTACATTATTACCTGCCGTCATAATCTCTCTCACACACAAAATATAGAAGTTTGGTGTCTCCAACAAACCCTCTCTTCTCGAATGAATCAATTATTACGTACGCTGAGTCTTCTGAAGCAATAATAATTTTAAATATGGTTACTTCTGAATGGATTGGCGGAAGCGACCGTACGATACGTGTAGCACTGCTGCACCTGTCCGTCTCTCTCCCACTGTCCCTGTGCGTGCGCGTGCGTGCGTGCGTGTAAGGCAGAGAAGCGGGATGCCGGAAGTTTACCAAGCTGGGGAACGCACGCGCAACGAATAGCTTAGCGATGGCAAATTCTTCGTGTCCAGCGGAGGCCACTATAGTCGCGCGCGCTGTACGTGTGGACGTTTTGAGTGTTTAGCGCAACTCAAAAGGAGCAAAAGGAAACAAGGGCAAGGCAAGGGGTTGAAGGGAGAACAAGGCGACAGCGTGAGCGCTATGTCCCTTCTACCCATTCCCTTTGCTTCCTCTTATTCGGTTAGAGTTGCGCTAAACACTCAAAACGCCACAGCATACCAACTCGCCCAAGCTGCTACTCTTGTGCACATATGGAGAATGCGCGGCACACAGACGGAATGTTTAGCAATTGTTGAAGAACAGTCCCTTTCACGCGGCGATGCCTCGAACAAAGCCAGCGTTTCTGCGACCACGCTGTATGCCTGACGACGATGGCGCTAGGCCGATTCGCACGCAGAAAAATGACCACGGCGAGAATAAATGACACGCCGCGAGGCAAGTAGCGCGCTGTCCTTGTCTATTGTATATTTTACTTTCTATATCCTGCATCGCAGCACGGCTGGAGTGGAGCCACTGTTTCCGCGCAGGCGTGCACTGTCGCTAGGCGTGACGTTCGGTGGTGCAAAGTATTACTAAAGGTCTTCGCTGCGCAAAAGCTCCGCGGGCTGCTATAAAACGAAGCGCGTCGGAAGGCGTACGCGTGGGCAAATAACAGGTCGCAAAGGAAAAGATCCACTCAATTCAGATAGTTCTGCAATGTTTTTCATATTGCAAATAGATCACTGTTATTCAGAACAGAAGCTCGGCATCGGAAGTAAACGTTAGATGTGAGTGGCACCCGAATTTTCGTAAGTTAGCTCCCCGTGGTATCATAGTTTGTGGCAACGTCTAGCCGAATCTTCTCATTGTTATGATATTTAAAGAATGTAAAATAAACTACACCTAAAATAAATTGAGCTTCTGCCCGGAAACATTTGACGGTTTTTATATACTCCTGCAACGAAAAACTTATTAACAAGACTTGTGTCACTAATTACGACCAGCAGAATCTCTCTCCACAGCACTCTGCAAACTTTTAGACGACAGGTCCTTGACAGAGGACCTCGAGACCCATGGTAGTAAAGCGGGACCGATGGCATAGGCGCTGAACTTGTTCATTCTCTGTGTACAGGATAGCGCACAAGCAGTACGTTGAGAGGATAGAAAAGACAGCGTCGAGTTTTCGTTTCTTCTATCCGCCCTGTGAGCTGTCTGTGCTACAGGAAGGAATTTGACAAAAGTTGACAAAGCGTCTCACGCAGGCTCGCTGTAGTCACCGATGACCAATCGTGCGCGTGCTACGCGCGCTTTCACTGTCGAGCTCCTTATTTTTCTTTCCATCTCCTTCCCCTCGTTCTCCGGCGTAGAGTAAGACAGCCGTATATATCTCTGGACCGCGATTATGTGCAGCGTATGATGTGCGTTACGTGCCAGTTTCTCCCATTACTCTACCAGAGTGTGATAGCTATTGCTTTGAGACACTGCGTTAGATTGCCCTGCCTTTGTCATAAGCACATGTTGATTTTTTTTTTCTCAGAAGCATACCTACAAAGAAAATGCAATCCGTTTATAACACTATTGCACGAGGAATAGCTAGATAGATAGATAGACAGAGAGATAAAAAAACTTTATTTAGGTACTGAAGGAATCGAACCCCGTTTTATAGGGGGAAGATCGCGGGCCGCTCCCACGTATGGACAAGGGAAAAAAAAAAACGGAGCACAGAACAGCAAAATATGACCGCCAAGAATCCATCACGCAAAGCACAAACCTGTACATTACGTTATTCCCCACTGCGTTTCACATCATATTACCGTGCATTACACTGATATGGAAGCTTGGCTTACGCACTCATCCCCATTACGCTTATAAAGTAAGCTTAAATAATCCATCGGGATATCACGCACCTATGCCGAAGCAAAACTCTACTTGCACGCTACAAAGGCGCAAAGGCAGGAGGCGAACGTGGAGGCGAGTGCTGTATACTATAGAAAGCGCGAGGCGGCACCTGGGCATTATTAGTTTGGCGCGCCAAACGCATTGCGAGAGGCAGATAGGCAAATCGGCGTTGCTATCTCCGCGGCCAGGAGTTTGAGACAATGCGCTGAGTCACTGTTTCACAACAGCGATCACTGCGATTCTCGAACAATGCTGTTTCAGCAGTATAGCCATCGCCGCTCTCTTTCAACAAGGCTTTCTAGCTCACGAGCCGTGCGTTGTGCAATAGCCTATGCGCTCTCATATCTCCTCGTTAAGGCCAACACACCGAGGCAGCAACGCACTGTCGTGGAGCAGTCAGCCTATCGTCATTCGAAATCTGTAGCGATCGACGCGCGCAAACTCGCCAACACCGCCGGTGATTGTTACATGCACTCAAGACGGTGCCACATACGTCCCTGGCCACGCGCCGGCGTCACTTATGCGTTTTGACATCCCGTTTAAATATAGATTATTATGGAAGAGCCGAGAGTTCATGAACTGCGCTCTGCCGTATAAAACCAATGTGCTGTATACAACCAATGTCAGTGAAGAGACGCAACGCGAACTCGTCACAGTGCGACAGATATATAGTAGCTTGCGTTTTCAACCACCGTGCCGCGATACTGAATCCGCGTTACTGCATGCCTTCTCTCAATGCTTTTCTGCACGTAATGCTATCCGGTCGTCCTGACGCGCTCCCGCCCAACGGTAAATTCTTGTTCATATATAACCTAGCCGCATACAGCGTATAGAGCCGTACTTAAGACTAAGAAAATCCTATGTAAGGAAGCAACAAACCTCCACGGAGAACGGCGCGCCATTCTTCAGCGTCATTCTTAGATGCGATAGTTTTTGCTTGGAGTAACCTTGTCACTCCTTCGCAGATTTCTCCCGTTACGTGAAGGGCAAGAAATCCTGCCTCAAGTTCTGCGACGTTCCAAACTGCCGTACCCGAGTCGCAGACGACCGCAAGAGTGACCACTTTTGGCTTGTAGTGAAATTTACTGGGCACTCCTCTTTCGCGTGTCACTTATTTCCGCACCCGCCGCTAGCCATGCAACTTTTATAGCTTGCCTTTGCACAGTCAGTGAAAGACGTTATAGTGGAGGATTTTGGACCTTGGACTCTAATGTGCAACGAAAGCATGGTTCATGAATGCTTTTTACAGCAGAGCTGTTATGCCCGCCGTTTGTCCGGTTCGCGATGTAGAGAAGAAACAATGATCATGCCGGCGCGCGCTCTCTCCCTCGTCGTCTTCATCTTCTGCTTCGCTCACCGAACACCTGCGCCCAGCGCGTGCTCTCCCGCTGCGCCGATTTGTCCGGTGTGGGATGCAATAACTGAGATGGGCGAGAGAACGAGTGCAGAGAGAGAGAAAGAAAAGAAAGATAATTAAAGGAAGCGAAAGACAGACATAGAGAAAAAGAACGGGAAGAAAGATAGAAAGGCAGTGAGTGAGTGAAACAACTTTATTCGGTCCACGATAGACGCGAGTAAACTCAACGTCACCTGGCTAGGCCCACTCGGGGACCATCAGGTTAAACCTGACGGCCCTCGCGCGGGCCCTCTGGACGGTCAGGATTTCAGAGGTCTGGTCCTGGGCCTTAGTGAGTCTCTTCGTTTCCACTTGGGTGAAAAGGGCACCGGCAGAGGCGCAGCCCCACAGGAAATGCTCAAAGTCCGCATAACCACCACACAGGGGGCAGTCCGGGCTTGGGAACCGTTCGGGGTACATTGTGTGCAGTGCCGCAGGGCTCGGGTAAGTGCTTAATTGTTTGGAGCAGTCTGAGAGTAACAGCTTGGGCCCTGCATAGCGAGGAGTGTGGTAGGGGCAGCAGCCTTCTTGAGAGATAGTGGTGCTTGCATATCTCGTTGTACGAGCAGAGAGGCTCGGGTCGCCCAGGAGATGACGCGTTACCCGGTACACGGTCAGTGAAACCTCAGAAAAAGAAATAGACAGAGAGAGAAATAGATACAAAGAAACATACACAAAAAAGACATCGAAAAAACAGAGATCAGGGCAGAAGGAGAAAGAAAGAGAGAAATAAATAAAAAGAGAGAAAGAGATAGAAAGAAATAGGAAGCGAGAAATAGAGTGAAAGATAATTAAGCAACTTGGTGCTGTGATTGCCAAGCGATTCCCAATCGAACCCGATCGATACCTAGCCAATACTCGTGCTTTACAATGTGATCACGTAAACGCTTCGTGCATCGGCGTGTGAATGCCCGTGTGCCTAGACAAGCCAGGCACAGCATAGTGCCGACCAGCTCTACTCTGCCCCAGCCTTGCGCGACTCAGTGCAAGCCGCGCAATTGTTTTTATTTTTATTTCCACCCCCATTTAAATTAAGCCACAACGGTCGGAAATAGGACACGCGACTACCTGCTCAGCAGAAGGTAAGTTAACCACTGAGCCAAGGTGGCCGTTGACAAGGGAAGGTTGAGGTCGTTTAGTATACATTACAACTTCGGCAAGGAGCACCTTTGTAACTGCGAGCGTATGGCTGACACGTTACTCGCGGCTTTAACAGGAAACAAAACTGCAGCGTGGTCTTCGTTCGCAATTTTGTCTTCAATCTCGAACAGGCCCAAGCGACTGCGCTCGGCATATAGAAACAGTCGCAGCACCGTTCGGCCAGTACAGGATTCCTGACGCACGAGTGTTTGCAATGCTGGCGCGCGGTCCCAATATCGCGAAGGGCCGGCGGCTGTATAGCATCTGCCACGTTTAACGGCATATACCAACTCTGCTCTCTTCGACGAAGAAGCTAACATATTAGAATAAACGCGAAAGAGACAAGGCTGCGTCTGAGAACGTTAGGCGTTTTAAAGCACTACATAAGCGCTGCGCCTGGCCCCGACGCAACATTCACAGTCAGACGTATCCGAGAGAAACGGCGGCATGCCTGCGCAGTCTTCTCGTCTCACGTTTGGCGGCCTGTATCGATGCCGCAGCTGCCTGTCACTTAAGTTTCTATTTTTACCTCGAAGGGAGCACGGCAAAACGATCGCCATTTCGGTAGAAAAGAAAGCGAAGGATAAAAAAAAGAAATATGAAGAGCCACGAATCGAATGAAAGTGAAAACAGCGAGTTCTTTTGAAGGTGCTCCGGAAACCCGTCGTTATCCGTATGACATGAAATTGCTTTGGCCGGTCTATGCTTTTTCTACCAAAATTTTTTTCACAACGCGGTGGTCTGTTGTAGCTTTCATTTCTTTTTCCGGAAGTTGCATGCAACATACCCTTCACATAAACACACGTTCTAACTTCCTGAACTCAGCCCAATCGGAATAATTTCCAGACAATATTTGCTGTGGTATCTTCTGCGGTCGTAAGCAGCCTGTAAAAAGAGAACTTATTTTTCATTTAATAGACACGATGACCGCCTAATCATGTTCTATAATGAAGTTACATGACTCGTGATCGCTTTTCGCACCTGTAGACTCGAGGGCACCTGCAGTTTCATGTGGCGCGTGTGGCCAGATGGCTGGGACATGAGAGTGAGTCTGCTTTTGCGTTCGATCATGGCAGTTACCCGACCATTCAGTGAGCATGCATGCATACATTTGTCAGTCCCTGGACACTGGCACCTCTCAAAATGACAAGTTCATCGGGCAACCGCGACTTTTGCAAGACAAAGGACTGCGTGTTTTAGAAGTGCCGCTAGCGAGAAAAAGGATGAGGCAGAAGATAAATAATGAAAATGAAGAAGGAGAGGTCGACCTGGAGAGAGTGACTCTAGCATGCTACTCCTCACTGGGGTAAGGAAAAATGGCAGGCACAGGCCTAGAGAGAGGTAGATGACATGCATAGGTCGGCAATCTGACTCATGAGTGGACTCACTCACACTCACTAAGACTTAGATCGAGCCGTGAGTCTGAGGCTGAGTGAGTTCGGGTGAATAATACTTTGGTCAGTTTGAGTCCGACTGAGTCCGGCAGAGATATATTCTAGTGAGTCCGAGTCCTAGTGAGTCCGGTTGAGGAAAATTTTGGTGAGTCTGAGTCCGAGTGCGCCCTAAGCGCAATATATATTTCTTGAGTGAGCCTGAGTGAGCTCCACACTTTTGTGCCGACCTATAATGATAACTGCTCAACTTCAGCATCACTATCAGCCTTATGTCAGCTCGCGTTCATAATCACGTCAACTCACAAATACTTCAACGCACTAGCGTTCATACGTCAGCTCAATATTTATTAATAACAGGCGTGAATTACGGGCGGGCGAGGTGCTATGAACACCCCTGCAATCTCTTTCACGGGAAGTTCTTGAAAAATTATATCCGAGTCATCTCTTTAAATAAAAATGTTGTTACTGGATTGCAACCACTGATAACTCGTATTTAAAGGTACGAGATCAAAAGATGCCAAGTAGAGCACCGATTATGCGAGATATTGCCGTTAAAGAGCATTGACACCATGGTCGAAAAGGCTAAATATACGCTAACGGACTCATGGGTCGACTCACTCAGACTCATATCGAGCCGCGAGTATGCGAGTCCGAGTGAGTAATGTTATTGTGAGTTTGAGTCCGAGTAAGTACGGTCTAAAAAAAATATTTAGTGAGCCTGAGTTCGAGTGAGTCCGTGTGAGGAAGATTTTGGTGAGTCTGAGTCCGAGTGAGCCCTAAGGACAAAATATATTTTATGAGCGATTCTGAGTGAGTTCCACATTTTTTGCCGACCTATGATGACAGGTGACCATGCTACCCATACGTTATCTATGCCTCGAATGATCGCTACATACGCATTATGCGCCGGAGACTTCAGATCTCACACGCTCTCGCACACTCTAGAAGCTTGTCTCACTTAGAAAGTTCAACAGGGATATTAAAGAGCATTGAGCGCGGTGAACGTGTCTCCATGCGCCCAAGAGCATCTCCTCTGAAAAGGGACAGGAGTCCAAACAATCCACGTTACCTTTCAGAGTCATTCGTTCAGCCTCGTATTGAGGGCACACACAGAGAATGCAGTGTCTCTCGAGTGCGACACACGAGACAGCCAGGGTTCTGTTCTCGTTCGATCTTGTCAAAAGAGCAGTTTCAACGCAAGAGCCTAGGAGCGGATCATCAGAAAACAAAATCAGCGAAGAAGCCACGTTCAGGGAGAATGACGTCACATAACCTCACTTGTGTCTCGCTTCATATTAAGGAGCAACGTAGGTTCTGTAGCTGTCAAGGGGATGTAATGACATGCCGTATGCCATCACAACTACCAGGGAAGTGTTTTTAAAAGCTGGCTTCACCGCATGAACAGTCCTAGTGAGGAGAAGCTCGCTTCAGTGGTCCCGTTCGTTCCCTGACCCACTCTGTTCTCTTCTTTTCCCTTAAGATTACACCTATAATTTTCCTTTCCATGTCTCGCTGCGTCGTCCTCAATTTAAGCTGAACCCTCTTAGTAAGCCTCCAGGTTTATCCTCCGCAGGTAAGCACCGGTAAGATGCGTCATGTGCCTTTTAACGCGATAGCGTTAAAGAGCTCGTATCGCAGAAATTGCGCTGTCGGCGTCGGGGCCGTTGGTTGTGAGCGAAAAATCATCATCATGTCCGTGACCGAAAAATCGAAAAAGCTGCAAATAAAATAAATAATAAAAACGTTGGGTCCGAATGAGAATCGAACCCAGGCCGTCTGCGTGGCAAGCAGGTGTTCTACCACACAGCCACGCCTCTGCTTGGAGCTGCAGTGAAAGTAACTTTCATGCTTCCCAAAAATACGCGTCCTGTATACAGGTGTCACAGTACGAGATGTAATATCGCAGTAATATTGCGTGGTACAAGTGTACATTGCCATAGGGCGTCACACCATGCCAATATCATAACGACTTCGTGGTTTAAAGACAGCCACCCATTACAAAAGGCGCACACATTAGTGCGCGTATTCCCTTAAGACCACGTAGTGGGTGCATCGCAACTTCGAAGAAGTTTCTCGCGCATAATTGCTCCTGGTTTAAAGCATGCTACCCATTACATAAGGCACACGCCTTAGTGGGCGCATTCTGTTAAACCCTCGTAGTGTTCGAACTGCGCAGTAGGAACAGAATATCGCTATCGCGTTGAGCTCTTAAAGGCGAAGCTTAAGCGTCCCCCAATTTTTTCTCGAGAAATAGCGGTAAACTACCATGCATGATTTGAGAATGCCTGCCAAACGCGCTCTATCCCATTCTTAGTCATCTAGTTGCTTCACTCTCATGGTTCGGCTCTGCGGTCGCTACCTGTCCTAAGTAGACGGGTTCCTTTACCACTTCAAGTGCCTCGCTACCTATCACAAAGCGTTGTTCTCTACCGAGACGGTTGAAGATTAGTTTTCTGCATGTTAATTTTCATACCTACCGTTCTGCTTTACCTGTTCAATTCAGTAACCATGACTTCCCAGGAGACGAAAAACCTCATTAAAAAACGTCAAAGCATGAAAGCCTCGAACCCAACAGGCAAAATATAACCGGCAGAGCTTTCGAAGTCAATCAACAGGCGTAAGGTAGCCGACATAAGACGGTATAATATATAGAGAATGTAACATGCTCTAAAGAATGGACGAAGGCTAAACGCGGTGAAGAAAAAACTGGGCACAGGAAAAACCAGATGTATGCACTAAGAGACAACGTCACGACCATTATGGACAATATAGTAGCTGAGGAGTTCTACGGAGATCTGTACAGTAGCCTGGACAACCAGGACGATAATGTCAGAAGTAGTAGCCCTGAGGAATCAGACAACCCACCAGTAACGACAGGGGAGTGTAACGAAAGCCTTGGAGAGAATGCAAAGAGGCAAATCCCCTGGTGAGGATCAGGTAACATCAGTTCTGCTGAAAGACACTGGACAGATTTTGCTAGAAAAACTGGCCACCCAGTACACGAAGTGTCGCTTGATGGTGAGGGTACTAGGATCTTGGAAAAATGCTAGCATCATCCTAATCCATAAGAAAGGGGACATCAGGGACTTGAAAAATTACAGGACGGTCAGCTTACTGCGCGTTGTATACAAGCTATTTACAAAGGTAATAGCTAATAGAATTAGGGCCACCATAGAATTCAATCAACCAAAGGCTCAAGCAGGATTTCGTACAGGCTACTCGACAATAGACCGTATTCACACTATCAACCAGGTGGTAGAGAAATGCGCGGAATATAACCAGTCCCTATATATACAGGGCTCCCAATTATCACGCAGCCCGATTTAAAAAAAAAAAGAGGAACGGCGTTACGCAAAGCGAACCTAGTCTATATTGTTGCTAGTGCACTGGAACAGCCACTACTATTTTTAAGTGCGAATGCACTTTATAAGCGACCCTGAATTCGCCGTCCCATAGCAACGGCGCGAGGAGCGGAGAGGAGCGTCTGTAGCAACGGCGCAGTGACGTCACGCCCCACGTGACTGCGCGCGCTCCGCCCTCCGCTCCGTGGCTGCGCGCGCCCCGCGCATTGCCTGTGGTGATGAAGGCCGGCGGCGAGACACCGAACGAAAGCGTGCGAAGCTAGCCGAGCACCCCGAAGCCGATCTGGCGCGGGGACGCGCGATGCGTGAGCGAGCGCGGGCCCTCGAATTCGATCGGCCGGACGCGCGCTTCAAGCGAGACTTCCTGGACCGCAGCTTCGGATATAGCTGCGCGGTGTGCGATCGACTGTGGTTCGACAACAACCTGAGCCCCATCTCGGGCGTGCGCAACGCCGCCAACAAGTTGAACGCGTTGCGGGTTCTTTGGAACGAGTTCGGAAGACAGATCATCATCATCAGTAAAAGTGCTTTGCACTTAAAAACGGCGAGACCTCCGTGGGTCGGCTGGCGCGTGCTCTCTCGCTGCCGTCTCCTTCGCTCGGCTCTGCAGTTTAGTCGCGCGCGCCCCCTCATAGCATCACCCCGTGCTTCGCACTTCCTCAGACTCCCCTTCGGGGAAATGCGGGTTTTTTTTCGTTAATTAGGTTTAATTAATTAGTTACAGTTGTATTTATAACTCGACAAGTACTCACCTAATTATCAAAATGTCGATGAGGCATATGTAGGCATGTTCAAATGACATCTAACTGCGCTATTTTCAATAACGTACTAATTGGGCGCTCATGTGTTTCGGTTGATAAAGAAAGCCCGCGAAATCGTAAAAGCGACACGTGACTAGGCTGTTGCGCGCATCAGAAAGCTGCGCCCACAAACAGGCTCACTGTGAGGTAGCCAGTATAAAGCAAAAAAATATGGATCGCCTTATCTGCCATTCCCCGGCCGAAGAAGCGCGCTGCTTTGGTCTTACACAGTGAGGCCGTAATCAGAACAGCGCTCCTGCCGCGTTATCAATGAGAACAGTCGGTCGCGAGATCTGGATAATGATAGTGGCGTACAATCGAGTGGAATAAATCCCGGCAAGATTGAGACGCATGTTGACGCCCGACCTGTAACCTTGACAAAGGCCAAAGTGCGAAACGCTGTCTCTGGCAACGGAAAAGAGGCAAAGCGGTTGCTTGTAGTAGGCTTATTTGAGGGCGCTGCTTTCTTCTGCGGGGGGGGGGGGGGGGGGGGGGGTATAGTCACGTGTCATTTTTTCATATTTTGCGGGCTTTTTTTATCAGCCGGAAAAGATGAGCACGCAATTAGTACGTAGTTAAAAATAGCGCAGTTAGATGTGATTTGAACATGCCTTATGCCTCATTGACATTTCGATAATTACGTGAGTACTTGTCGAGTTAGCAATACAATTAATCAAACCTCATTAACGAAAAAATTAGCTGTGGCTACTCCAGTCGATTGGGAACAATATGTACTAGGTTAGCTACCAGGGTTGCCAATGGTGGCTACTTTTCGCCAAATTGGCGAATTTGAGAGGCCCGTGGCGACCAAAAATTATGAATGGCGACATGGCGAATTTTTGGCGATTTTCAGCTTAGGTCTCCGCTGAGTTATGCATCCTAAGCTCAGTGCCTTCCAAACGAATGAGCGGCACTATTTTCTGTATTTTTCTGGGTTTTGAGGTGCACATTACGCGCCGTTCTGTATGTCCGTCCTGTAACTCGTGTGTATCTCCTCAATTCATCTAGATGCTTCTAACTCAATTCATCTAGATTCATCTAAATGCTTCAGAGCTCCGCTAAAGTTTCGCTTCTGAAGGGGCTAGATGACGGGTTGGTCGTGTGTTCCGGCCATTTGTTCCGCCAAAGCTCCAACTATTCTGAATAGCTTGGCGACCTATTCACCGCTGCAGTATCCCCTAATCGAGCTCGTACAGCGAAGATGGGCGGATACGCGGGTGTTCGTGCAATAAAAAATTATTTATTCAGGCATTTTCTACTGTTCTCGGTGAGCGTGTGCAAAGAAAACAATTGCTATATAACATTTTACAATGTCTACCTGTTCAATTATAACGCACTGGATTGACGCGGGTAGATATAAGTGATTATATATGAAAGGGACAGTGGCGTCCGGTATCATATTAGTTCACACTAAAAGGTATAAGACTCACTAATGAACGATACCTGTAAGAATTCTGTCTTACTACTTTCAATAAACCTGTTAATAATTTTTTTCCATATGAGGGGATGTAAAGCTGTCTACAAACAACGCCTTCGCGGCTTTCGCCCAAGGTTTACCACACTTTTACCTTTGAAACGAGCGCACAGGGATGGAAGGATATCATGAGCGTTTTATCCTTTCATACTCGCGCCTCCGCGCACATCTTGCGGCTAGTCGGAGAACCAGGTACACCCAGCACTCCCATGGTGAAAGGCGATGCGCCTGGTATTGAGAAATGTCAATATACTTTAAGGGCTTTGAATGACACTGTATTCTACGGGGCTATACATCAGTGGAAATTCCTATTACTAGGATATGCCGCACACATCTAGAATGGCGACTTTTTTTGGCGAAATTTCTAAAAAAATGGCGACTTTTGGCGACTTTCTGCTCGTTGTTTGGCGACATTTACTCGAAAGTCAGTGGCAACCCTGTTAGCTACGCGTAACGCCGGTCCTCTTTTTTAAAATCATGCTGCGTGATAGTTGGGACGCCCTGTATAGCATCCATATACACGGTGTCCCAGCTATCACGCAGCACGATTTAAAAAAAGAGGAACGGCGTTACGCGAAGCAAACCTACTGCATATTGTTCCTAGTGCACTGGAGTAGCCACTGCTATTTTTTTCGTTAATGAGGTTTCATTAATTAGTCATAATTATATTTGTAACTCGACAAGTACTCACCTAATCGTCAAAATGTCAATGAGGCGTATGTAGGCATGTTCAAATGGCATCTAACTGCGCTACTTCCAACAACGTGCTAATTGCGCGCTCATTTTTTCCGCTTGATCAAGAAAGCCCGCGAAATATGAAAAGTGACACGTGACTAGACTGTTGCGCGCGTCGGGAACTAGCGCCCTCAAACAGGCTCCTTATGAGGTAGACAGAATCAAGGAAAGAATGCAGAAAGAAGAAAAGACGCATCGCTATCTGCCACTCCCCGGCCTATGAAACGCACCACTTGGATTTACAGAGTCAGGCCGTAATCAGAACACCTGCCGCGTTATCAATGAGAACAGTCGGCCGTGATATATGGATGATTGTGGCGTACTATCGAACGGAATGAATCCCAGTGAAATTGCGCGCATATCGTTGGCGTCTGACCTGTACCCTTGCCAAAATGCGGAACGCTGCCAAAATGCGGAACGGACAACAGGCAAAGCGGTTGTTTGCAGTAAGCTTATTTGAGGCGCTGGTTTCCTTTGCGGGTGGGAGCGTAGTCACGTGTTATTTTTCATATTTCGCGGGCTTTCTTTATCAGCTGGAAAAAATGAGCACGTAATTGGTACGTTGTTAAAAATTGCGCAGTTAGATGTCCCTTGAACATGCCTCCATACGCCTCATTGACATTTTAACAATTAGGTGAGTACTTCTCGAGTTACAAATATAGTTATGACTAATTAATTAAACCTCATTAACTAAAAAAATATCAGTGTCTACTCCAGTGTACTAGGAGCAATATGCAGTAGTTTGCTTCGCGTAACGCCGTTCCTCTTTTTTTTAATCGTGCTGCGTGATAGCTGGGACACCCTGTATAGATTACGAGAAAGCATTTAATTCAGTCAAAATCTCAGCAGACATGCAGGCACTACGGAATCGCAGCATCGACAAACCATATATAAAAATACTCGAACAAATATGCAGCGGACCCACAGTCACCGTAGTCCTCCATTATTTTAAGTGATATGTTGTTCGATTAATTCGTTGTTCTTAAAATTGTTTCAATAATGTGTTCTTCTAATAGTAATGTGGATTTGCTGATCCTACACCGTGTTACAAATGTATGCATTATCATTTTTTGTAGTTATTTTCAGTGATAATCTCGTCCATGGTTTTGTTGTTACTAAAATTGTTTTATTACTGTGTTCTTCTAATAGTGATGTATAATAGTAATGTATAGTAATGTATAATGATTTTGTGTAAACAAATAATGTTTTTCTTGTGCCTTCCCAGCTATAATCTCTGAAGAGATTGGCAGTATTGTTAAATAATAATAATAATAATAATAATAATAATAAGAAGAAGAAGAAGAAGAAGAAGAAAGAAAGAAAGCGATAAAATTCCATTAAAGAAGTGTGTAAGGCAGGTAGACGCGATCTCCCCAATGCAACAGCGTGGTATCACATTGCAAACATAAGATGGTTGATCCCTCTGTCATAGGAATCGGTATAGCACGAAAGTGAAACGTGTCGTCACAGGAGTAGTTGATTGCTTTAGTGCATTGGTATATCAGAGCTTGTATAATGTCTATTGTTGTTTGGTCAGATGTAGCACCGCCTGATGTGGACGCACTCACGTTGACGCCTAGTGGTACATCTCCGTAACGACGACTAACGCCCATGATCATGATTTAACCCTTGCGGTAGCTGAAGTTCTTAACACATACGTGGACATCGCATATGGTGATTCCCGCGCAAATATGGCATCAACAAGCACATACAAGCACTGATACTCGGTATGCACTCCTCCAAAGCGTCGTGAAACGCGAAGGGAAACGCTACGCGCGTTGTGCCTTCCCTCTAGCCTGGCAGTTAACACACGGATTTGCCTAGTCTTCGTACTTGCGGGCTTCGAACGCACTAGTGGCT
The DNA here is from genome assembly GCF_013339695.2 of Rhipicephalus sanguineus. NCBI lineage: Eukaryota > Metazoa > Arthropoda > Arachnida > Ixodida > Ixodidae > Rhipicephalus > Rhipicephalus sanguineus. The sequence continues at coordinate 171,870,190 of NC_051176.1, forward strand.
TTGCTTATTGCTGTGTTTTGGTTTTCTTTCGGATAAAAGAATGAATCTTTGTGAACTTCGTGACCAGATTTGAATTGGTGAGCCTAAAGAAGTTAAAGTGGTGAAGTGGAACTGCTGACTTTTGCTGAACTTCGTTTTGCGACAAAGCGGATGCAGGCGACGCGGGGCCAAACGGAGCCGAAAGAACGAAGTTTAGACAAATCCGTGTACTACCCATCATTCCCATGCTGGCTGAAGCGCTATGCGTTGCAGCTCCCATAGACACTAGCGCCGGAGTTCCCTCTAGTGTATCTGTATGAAACTCTATGCATGTCACTACCCCGTTATAAAGGGGACGCTCATAGCATCCATCCATCAATCCATGCAAGATCACTGCGAGAGGAAAGTGTGAAAGATAAAAGGCGCGTTCATGTAGCCTCCGCTATTTGTTTGACGGTAGCTCAGTGGGCTAAACGCCCGCTAGCCATCGTCGCGGACCGTTGGTTCGACTCCTAGCTGTCAAGTGAACTTTTTCCTATGTTTTTTTTTTCTTTGCCATCTGATGGCGTACATTTTGCTAACGTACTTCCGTGACGGAAATACGTCATGAAAGTCTTGGTGGACCCCGGCATAAAACACTTTCGTGTTGAAAACCAAGCAAAACATTACTTTTGTTTCATCGACTATAGCAAAGCTTTTGACTCCGTTGACCACTCCAAGCTCTTGGTATATGCTAAGACAGGGGTCTCAATCTCACCTCAGCCAGAGGGCCGCCGTCACGCAATTCAGTCCCGCAAGGGCCGGGGCAGGGAAGACTTCTCGTCGAAACCTTCTAAGACAGTAAAAAACGGTATAGCCATGTCATGCCTTAAGTATTCTCTCACCAAATCGTGTGGGTACAAAATGAGTGCCAGCTTTAAAGCACAGGTTACGCGTCTTTTAGATGTAGGTTAACCTCACGTGGCCACTGCCGCTGAACGCTTAAAGAAGTCCATTTTTTTAAGTCCGAGCATGGTTGCAATTCTTCCAGTTATTTCACTCTCATGGTTTGGCTCCGCGGTTACTACCTGTCCTAAGTAGACGTACTCCTTTACAACTTCCAGTGTCCCGCCACCTATCGCAAAGCGCTGTTCTCTGCCAAGATTGTTCCACATTACTTTAGTTTTATAAGGATGGGATGGGGCTCATTCGGCAAGCATTATCAAATCATGAATAGTAGTCTACCACTATCTCTCAAGAGGAAGGTATAACAGCTGCATCTTACCGGTACTTACGCACGGAGCAGAAACCTGGAGACTTACAAAGAGGGTTCAACTTAAATTGAGGACGACGCAGCGAGCGATGGAAAGGAAAATGATAGGTGTAAGCTTAAGAGGCAGGAAGAGAGCAGAGTGGGTCAGGGAACAAACGGGGGTTAAAGATATCATAGTTGAAATCAACAAGAAGAAATGGATATGGGCCGGGCACGTAGCACGTTGGCAGGATAACCGGTGGTCATTAAGGGTAACTGACTGGATTCCAAGAGATCGCAAACGCGTGAGGGGGAGACAGAAAATTGGGTGGGTAAATGAGATTAAGAAGTTTGTAGGTATAACGTGGCAGCAGAAAGCACAGGACCGGGTTGATTGGCGGAACATGGGAGAGGCCTTTGCCCTGCAGTGGGCGTAGAGTAGACAGGCTGATGATGATGATGATGATGATGATGATGATGATGATGATGATGATGGTTGCAAAGCAAGAGTAAGAAGCGTGTCGTAGATATTCTTTACATTCATTGTGTATCTCACAGGCTAAAGAAAGTGGCAGACAGATACAGCGTTAATGTTGTTTGTACGGCTGGCAATAAGCTAGGTAAGATATGTGCCACCGTGCAAAGAATGACTTGGGTAATAGACAAGAAGCTCACTGATATATGTTTCGTAAAACATACCAACAAATTTTCTGATTGCCGTAGGGGTGTGGTGTATAGGATTCCGTTTTAGAGCACTGCACGGACCCGGACCGACCCGAAAGCCCGGGCCCGGCCCGGCGCGCGGGCCGGGCCGTCCGAAGCGTTTTCCGGCGGGCCCGGGCTGGGATCGGGCTTGAAAGTGCGGGCCCGGGCCGGGCACGGGCTTGAAGCCGCGGGCCTGGGCCGGGCCCGGGCTTGAGGCTGCGGGCCGGGCCGGACTCAGACCCGCTCATTAAACGGCGTAGGTCCGGCCTTCGAGCACACGCGAACGTTATGCATTGCATGGTCTAAGGTATACAGTGCCAAGCTGAAGTGACACGTGCAAAGAGCTGGCTCTTAGTAAAGCTTAGCAATAAAAATAGAAAAACAGTTGAAGTGCTATTTTTTTCACCAATATAGACATAGATTGGCACTGTATATTTTCACTAACGTTTCGTCTGGTGGACCAGACTTTGTCAAAGTAACAAGTACATCGTGGTGGGTTTCCTAATAAACACGCCAGATCACGTGTGTGATATATATATATATATATATATATATATATATATATATATATATATATATATATATATATATCTGGCCCATTGTTAGTGCGGTTGATATATATATATATATATATATATATATATATATATATATATATATATATATATAATATATATATATATATATATATATATATATATATATATATATATCTCAACCGCACTAACAATGGGCCAGATCACGGTTGTTCCCATGGGAGGAATAAATATTTCGGTCTTTTATTTGAAGTTGACACATACGGTACATTTCATTTATATTCCTTGGTATTACGTGCCAAAACCACGATATGATTACGAGGCACGCCGTAGTGGCACCGGATTAATTTCGACCACCTCGAGTTCTCTAACGTGCACCTAAAGATAAGTATATACACGGGTGTTCTTCCATTTCGCCCCCATCAAATTGCGGCCGCCGTGGCCGCGGGAATCGCACCCGCGTCCTCGGACTTAACAGCGAAACAGCTTAACCGCTGAGCTACCTCCGCGGGCAAAGCAACATTTCGATGCATGTACACACCCGATTTTCCGTCCGATCGCCCGCTACAAAGCGCAAGGCATCATTAATAATCATCATCAACAACTAATATCTTCTAGCGGGCCCGGGCCGGGCCTGGTCATGAACACGCGCGCCCTGGATAAGTTTAGTAATGAACGCCCGGGCCCGGGCTGGGCTCGGGCTGGGTACGGTCAAGTACGCCCGGGCCCGGGCCGGCCTCGGGCTGGGTTCGGTCATGTACGCCCGGGCCCGGGCCGGGCCCGCGCTTGGAACCACGGGTCCGGGCTGGGCTCGGGCTTCATAAAGCGGGCCCGGGCCGGGCCCGGGCCGTAAAATCCGGCCCGTGCAGTGCTCTATTCCGTTTAGCTGCGGCCGCTTATACGTAGGACAGACGTGTCGCTGTGTTAAAGCGAGGTTAATGGAACATAAGAGATCGCTAACCGGAGGCTCACCATCTAATTTATCTTTACATTGTCGACAGTGTAAGTGCATGCCAATATTCGATGAATGTGCATTTTTTTGTACAGGCACAGGAGAAAAGAAACGCGTCTAATGGTTGAGGCCTGGCGTATCGATAATAGTGGTAGCGTATGCGTGAGCCAACCTTCGAATAATTTTCATAAAGAGGAAATCAAGTGCCTGAACACAGGGTTGCCAGGTCGAAAACACAAAAAATAGCCAGGACATTGGACAAACTAGCCAAAAAGTAGCCAACTAGTGCCAAGGCCAGCAGAAGTAGCCAAAAGTAGCCACGCGTATTTGAAAACAACTTCGTTTTTATTTAAATAGGCAGTTTTAGAATAGGGTACGCAAAGATAATGCCCGCAAATATAGCTTTCGTTAGCGCTTGTCGCTACTGCGCATGCGTGGCGACAAGCGCTAAGGCACAGCTTTGCGTACCCTATACAAAAACTCTCTAATGACTAAATGCAAAATCCTTTCGGTGAAGTGTACATAAGTAGAGCACAAGCCATTCAAAATCAGAATTGCTGAGATTAAAGCATAAATTGTGGACTTCAGCTATCAGTCCGATCAGGATAACGAAGTTTCCTGCACTGTTGCAAAAACGAGACTCTCTTCATGCGTCTTGCATGACTTTTCATAAAATGACTATATTGCCACGCGCGCTCCTTTGTCATTTTTATGTAACTAGTCCGTTGCACGCATAGCCGCCGCCTTGCACAAGCCACGCCTTAATGTCTGGGAACCTTCCATATTATCTTAGAATCTTCCTATAGGCTTGAGCGCGTAAACGCGAACAATTGAGATTATTCTCGTACTAACGCGGCCACCAGCGATAAGGCTCGAATGTTCGATGCTGCATGTATAAATGCCGACGCGCCTTACCGCAGAGCAGATTATCGACGGCCGACGCTCTGTTCGCCGCTATCAGTGTGCAGTGTGTATTGCTGTAGTTTGACTTTCCCGGCCACAAGTTCGGCCAAATAAAGAGTTTCATCTTGGACACGCCGACTGCTCCCTTCGTCGACGTCACGACCTCGTGACAATATAACGACAATAAAAATAATGTGTACGGCATGAATGCGCTCCAAATCGCAGTTGGCAGAAATTAAAGCATAAGCTGTAGTCACTTTCGGAATTCTTTCGTGATGACGAAGTCCGAGCAGTTAATATCCCAGAGTCGCAGTCTGTACCTAATACTAAGAAATGAGAAGCAGTTTGTCGGATATCCGATTTCTAAGTACACAGCGCCCTAGATGCGGAGCGCTTTCATTATTCCTGTTTTGTTTTCTTTTTGTTTTCGTTTTTTTTTTCAGCCATACGGTTTATAGGAAGCCTGCAAAATTAAGCACCATGCAACCGTTTTCCCGGAGTGCCAGCCACGTATCCTAAGGCTTTATCTGTTTTGTGCGCGAGACCTGCTTGACTGGCAGGTTATAAACGTGTCGTTTTTTAATAATTATTTTCTCATCTCCACCCTTGACTCTTTCCTCTGCTTAAGCAATTGAGCCATTCATTTAATTAAAGTTCATTTTCTGTGTAATTCAAGTGCTCAATTTAATTTTAGGAGCTGGAAGAACGCTTTGGCCGCCATGTTTTGACACCACATACTCGAGCGCCAGCGGATGCGACGTCACCGGATATTGATAATTTGGTTCAAATGGAGGGAAGAAAATGGCCAAAAAGTAGCCAAGTAGGTGAAACGTTTTTTCTGCCGCCACCGGCCTCAAAAATTACCCAAATTGTCGCACAATAGCCAAACCTGGCAACCCTGCAGGCTGAACTGTTATCTCCCACGCAGAGCACCATGCATGCCGGATTGGTAGCGTCGGCTCTTGCCTGGGCACGCGTAGATAAGTTTTTGTGTCTACATTCTATTGCGCCGCTGTGCGCTTTTTTCAGTTGTCAGTCGGCGTTTGTGGTGTCTCACCCAATGAGCTGCAGCTTCATTGTTGTACGAAACGTGGCCTTTGGAAGCACGTACACCTGGCTCAAATGGATTGTCCTTTGCAAATAAGTGCTGTGGTGGTATCTTTGGCACTTAAAACGTCTTGTGGGTTTGGTACATATGGCCGGACTCGTAGTTTCGTGTAACCTGTTTCTATTGCCTCTGGCAGTTCGCTTGATCCAAATGTGTGAGTATTACGTTAGCAGAATTTGCTACTGGGCTATAGTTGGTGCATCACTTTCTACACCCCTTCTGTTTCTGCTGTCTCTTCTTTTTTCTGTTGTGGGGTCAGCGTCTAGATTATTCAATGTGAGCATTATGTGCATGGTTGGATTTTCTGTCTAGCTCATTCTTATTTTTATTGTTTGTACATATATCCAACCTCTTGTTCTTTGCAGCCATCGAGAAGTTCAGAGTCAGAAAACTTCAGAAGGTCATATCGTCAGAAACGACACGAAAAACGGTATTCATGGACCGATGTGGCGTGACTGTGACGGGAATGTTTCCAAATGATGCAAGATTATGAGGTTTTCAAACAGCTTTTTGTCACGCAGTTCAAGTAGCAGGTCGCCGCTGGCCATTTTAGATGCCTTGTAGCCAGGTACCCTGGTCCTATTTTAAATGCGAAGCGTTTCTTAGCGAACCAAAGGCCCTTTGACCATTTCTACCTATCGATATATACCTAGCCGCCTACGTCTGGGCGCTCTAGTGGTCGTCTCTTTAACTTTGTATATACCAAAATTGGCACAAGAGGACATAAGTAGAGTGTACTAGAACATGCGAGTGCTCGGAACGGCCGCAGCACCTATGTACAGAAAGTGAAGCCCAAACAGGGTCAGCCCTTGTGGCGCTGCAATCGGTAATCTGCAATGTGTCGTCGTTTAAAAGTTGCGCGCGGCTCCGCCAAAGTGGTGCATGGGTTGAATGCCCGCTTCCCGCTCAAAAGGCTCTGGTTTGAATCGCAGCTGTAGATTATAGGTTTTTGTTCTTAGTGTCACCTTTTATAGCTGAATTGATCTTCCTTTGTTTCTTAAAACGTGTTGCAGAGTCGCAGTTTCAACAAAAAAGGCGAAGTATTGAGAGCGATAGCAATGTATGCGAAAGCTATACGAAGTAGTTAGGTTATAATATTGTGATAAACATCTGCTTAATAACTAAATTAGCAAACGATGTGTCACGCGCGCACAGGCAAACACGAACATATTTCACCTGATAACCGCGAACGCTCGCTGTTATTCTGCCGGCGCTAAATATTCTATTACTGATAAATGGCAATTCAAATCAATATATTATTTAACTATAGCATTGAGGAACATTGCCCTATAAAAAGTAATGGAAAAATCCACCCACTACTTGACCAAATCCCCTGCGTTGGGTATGAGCCATGGTCAGAGGCCAACAACAACAACAACAGCAGCAGCAACAACAACAACAACAACAACAACACTCGCTGTTCACAACGCTGGCATGATGAATAGAGCCAGCAGAGGTGAGCAAACACTTCGCGTTGCCTCGTTTCAACGTGTCTTCGAAAATTCGAGAAAACGTGACTTCCAACAACAGGCTCCCGCTAAGATAGCGCATGCACACAAAGGACCGGCCATCTCCGCTCGCGTAGTGTTTGCACCCACAGCAAGAGGACAGAAACAATCTGCTCTTTCCCGCACCTTAGGAGGAAGAAAAAGAACACTCTAATCGGGAACCTCACGAAAAACGGCTACACGCAGGCACTGTCCATCCACTGCGCTCTCCGCCAACGAAGAAACTAAAGGCTGGCGGCGGCAGTTGACCCTCTCCAACAACGGCGCCGGGTCGCCATTATACCTTACGTCCAAGGAGCCAGTGAGACAATGACCCGTGTTTTACGAAGAATAGAGGTTGAACCCTTTCTCGACATATGCACGCCCCAAAACGCCCTCACCAGTCCAAAAGAGCGTGCTCTTGCACAAAAAGAAAGAGCATGTCGTGTGCACTTTTTTCGCCCGTCGTCCTTTTTTGTGAGCGCTGCACAGTCCCAAGTGTGAATCCACACCAACTAGCTCAGCTTTCCATTCTAAGTGCTGCGTGCAAAATTTGAATGCGGCAGCACGAGATAACAGGGAACGCTTCGGGAGGATTCTGGCCATTATCTTGGACAAAGAAAACCACCATTCGAGGCGGACACACACGTCTGTTGTTAGCTGTTATGTGGCTATTTAGGGTTGAGGAGAACTTCATCTTGGCCTAGTTGGTATTGCTTACTGTATGACATTTTGCCGCTGGTAAAACAACACAGAAAGACACGAACACGACGACATGGGCCGCCCATGTCGTCATGTTCGTGTCTTTCTTGTGTGGGTTGCTTTTACTAGCGGCAAAATGTCATACTATTTGGGGTTGCAGGTCATTTAGAATACGCCGGCAAATTGCATTCTTTCATCGAGAACTCTTTCCACTACATTATTTTTACTTAATCATCCCTGCCCCCCAAACTCACGAGAGAAGAGACGGCGTTGTTCCAAAAACTTCGGACCGGCACATTCCCTCTCGGTACCCTTCTGAACGCTACGCATCCCGCAAGCTACCGAGACGACTGCACATTCTGCTCTGCAACAAATCCACTCTACCATATAACATGGGAATGTGGGCGCAAACCATCAATACCGCATATCACTGGACCAAACGTCGAGCAGTACGTGGGAGGCCCAGCAGCTGACGAACTTAGCGCTCTGTGTGTCGTCTTCTTGTTCCCGTCTTTGTGCGCTTAACGGTTTCATAATGCCTTGAAGACCAGCGACTTCTGGTGAACAGGGCCAAGCTATGACCTCGGGACCACGGCATCCTGGACTAGGGACGCCGCCCACCTCGGACGACTGTGCCGTCGGCTCTGAACAAAGCTTATTCCTGCTCCTCCTTATGCTAATGGCGCTTTACTGAAGCGAACAGTGCAATATTGTGTCACAGCAAAGCAGTGAGCTGCAGTTGCTAATTACTCGATCCGCGCCATATGTAATGAAAATGCAAAAAACTTTTAAGATTCTCCAGAAAACCGGTCGTTAAAGCATATTTCGCGTTATCAGTAATCATAAAATCCGCATGAATGTGTGCGTAAAAACGTTCTATGCATTAATATGCTTCATTCTTGTTTGCGATTACAGATTTTATAATAGACAGAAAGTCCGCCACAAATGCTACGCGTGGTAAGCTGCAGTCGTCTTTAGAATATAACACGCGTCCATGTGGCGACGAAAACTTGACGGCCTTTTCCGGTTCGTCGATAAAATGAATCAATCCATTAGCCCAACTCAACATGTCGTTTCTATGCCAACGCGCCGCTTCAGCCCTACACAGACACCGGCATCGTCAAACGATCTCAGAAATTGAGCGGCCAAGCTTCTCATAACCTTCGATCCAGGTTGAGCTGAAAGGAAGAGCCTCTTCCACTGACCATCGAGCGGAAGCGCAGTCATCACGACAGTTCAACGAGTCCCACCCTCGGCACCACCATGTTTGAAAACGCTCATTCGTGGCCTAAATAAATGCATTCGTGGCCTAAATAAATGCGTAAAAAGATACACATAATCGGCAGAGTGGTTGACAAAGTGATTAAGATAGTCAATGGAGCACAACCACAGGAATTAAGGAACAGGGAAGGCGCAGAGCGGAAGCGTCTAGCAGTTGGCCATTGTTTATTCCATGAGCTGAAAAAAGTTGCCAGCCGGTATAGTATTGACGTAGTAGTTTCAGCGCTTCTAACAAGATGCAAAAACGCTGCCAAGCCGTAAAGCAAAAGACGTTTGAAATAACGGAAAGAAACTGTAGTTGTGCTTTGAAAGAAAATTCCAAGATGATAAAATTCCGAACAGGTGTAGCGTAGATGCTCCCTTTAACTTGTGGTAAAGTACACATAAATAGGACAAACTATAGTCCGTGAGTTAACACACGTCTAAAAGAACATCTACATTCTCTCTGTAAAGAAAAGTATTCACATACATCAATCCACAGTAAACTCTGTCACTGTGATCCTCTTATCTGATCTGTTTTGTTTTCCTTTAAAAATAAGCTAACACGCGAAAGGACTGAGGCTTCCCACATAAAAAAGTGCGCTTACAGATGTATTAGTGAACCTTCGCCTGTAATCAGTGACCAAGAATTTCCTTTCTTGAATTCCGCGTGAACTTTTAACGCGACAGCAATTACAGCGAAACCTCGGTGATATGAATCTCATGGGACCACCTAAAATATTCGTATCATCCGAAATTCGTATCACCAGAAAGCATGGAAAATTAGCATGCGACAAAAGAAAGCTGGCGTACATTTTCATTTATTGTTTTTCAGGGCCGCATCAACGTCAGGAAGAACCCTGAATGATTGTCAGTTAAGTTTTTAGATGTCGGCAATCATACCAGCACTCGTAAATATACGGCCCGTACGCGCGTATTAATGAACCAGGTGCGTTCTGACCCGTGACAGCAGTAGCCCCTTCCAAATTTTAGTATGCTTTTCTGCATGAGATCGGAGTACTGCAGCGAAAGTAACAAAAGAAGCGCTTTGACGCGATGGATCAAGGCCACAAAATTACAGAACCACGGTCCTGTGTTATGTTTTTATTATCCCGGAGGTGTTGGGAATGTTTTTTGGGAGATTTACAGCCGTGCCCGCACAAGTATGACCTCTACGGTCGCGCATGTTGACGTTGTGAGGCCTGACTCCTTCTCCAAGACCGTGCTCGCCTTCTTTCGGGCCTCGTCCACCTTTCATAGGATGTCTTATGCACAAGGCAGGCACGTGTAAACACAGGACAACGACAGCAGCCCGCGTCGACGCGTTAGAAAAAAAAGCATGGCCCTAATGTCTTCTGTAATCTAAACGCGAACGCACACGGAGGCACATAGAGCCTCAAAGATTCGCACACACAGTTTCGGAGGCCATGACATGTCTCTGAAGGTTCATTCTGACCGTAGCAAAAGTGTTTTTCTTACACCGTGGTTATGACAATTTGGCGGTGCGGCGCGCATGCCCGCGCTTGCGTTCCCGCGCTCGCACGTGCTTGGCGCGTCTTCCGCGACAGCGTGGACAGCACTCTTCGTATCTGTGCGGTAGCGTACGTTCGTATCAAACGTCGCTGGGTGAAAATCGGTTCGCAAGAACCGTACTCCATTACATTGCAGGCCAATGGGTCTTGGCCGGGACCAACGAAAAATTCGTATCACACCGAAATTCGTATGAACTGTGATCGTATCACCGAGGTTTCACTATACGCACACTTCAAGCGCATTTTCACCGCCTGCGTGAGGTTTCGCATAAAGGCAAAGTTTCGATAACATCGACCCGCGCGTATGTTGTATGTGCGAGCAAAAGTGTGCGAGGTCAGCCGATCGCGGTTCAAGCGGAGAGGAAACGCGCCGGACGTCTTCCGGAGGGGATCCGTGGCTCCGGCGGTAAATGCGTACTTTCAGCTTTTGGACGCGGTCGCGCGCGCCCTATCTTGAGAGGTATCAGCAGACCGCTCATACCTTTGTACGTGTTGTGCCCTCACCGTTCAGTTTTTGTTGGAGCGATGGACAGCACGAAGGTCGCTTCACTCGCTGCAGCGGCCGCGTTTCCCAACGCCAGCGTTTCGTTGTGTCACGCGGGGCCAGATGGTCGGCATGTTGTATTACGAAGTAGGGCTGCTAGCCTTACTTCGTACAACATTTCACTTTATTGCTATCGTATTCATTACTTCGCTCTTGAGGCGAAACTGTGACTTTTTTATGTTTTTCTTATAATTCATGTCTGGTTTTGCACATGCTCAATGCAACGATTAACAGTTGAGAGTTAAGCGCTTGTTTGTCCACTTAACCGTGTCCGCGTATTTTGTGCGCGCTGAAACTTCACCAGGGGTGCTATGCAGGATGGCCCAAGTTTGACGAAACTCGGAATCATTCCGAGCTCTGGCGACACCCCCCTTTGAACGAGCTAACAGCTCGAAGAGGTCAAATCTATCCCTCAGCGCGCGCTGCGTTCCATTGGTTACGATGGAATGCGGCGTCACGTCAAGGGCGGTCGACAAAGTTGGGTGGTGTCTTGAAACCAGAGGCATCTTTCATTTGTTTGTCGTTCCACTGAGTGGAGAAGTGCACCCATGCAAGAAAAGTGTCAGAAACTTTTAATAACGATATTTTTAAGAGGTACGGGCTGTTTAAATTCCTTTTCACGCGTTTAATGTCTCCACTAAGTATCCTTTTGAATAATCAGCACCGCGGCCTCTGAGATTAGCTTCGGCCGAGCGCCTTATAACACCGCGGCCGGAGCTAATCGCCGAGGCCACATGTGTAATCGTCATGGTCGCCCTGTACATTCCAGCGCGTTGCTCGGCCGGCGTGCGCCCTCATCGTCCTCTTATTAATCGTCTGCTCGCTCCCCGAGCACGTGCACCCGGCTGATTAGCTAATGCGCTGGGCAGTATACCTAGCTAATTAAGCCAGGACATGCTATGACCAAGCTAATGAAGCCATGACATGCTATGACCGAGCTATTAAGCCACGTCTTACTAAGACCAAATGAAGCCGTGTAATGTTAAGACCGAACTAATTATGATCATGTTAATTAGGGGCGTGCTGATTAAAACGAGGCTAATTATACCTTACTTACTAAGACAATACTAATTAGGATTGTGCTACTTCGGAATATGTAAATGAGTGTCATACTAATTAAAATCTTGCTAATTAAACATGCGTGATTAATGTCGCGTTCATTAAAACATTACCAATATAGAACTATTGCATATCATATTAATTGAGACCTAGCTAATTAATTCCATCATAATTGAGACCGAACTGACGTAGTCTTCACTCCGAAGCAGACTGAGCAGACGAGCCACGTACAAAGCTGGAAGAAGCTAGGTGATCACAAGCTCCTCCGATGGCTCCAGCCTTCCACAAGTAGTGCAAGCTGACTAAACTATTTTATACGCAAAGAAGCTGCTGCTTAGCGTCCATCGCATGAAACGCTTGGCAGTCACACCAGCACTATGACAGTCAAGAGTTGAACTGGGGCCTTTTCAGAATCAACGAGCTTGTACCCGAGTTCGCGCGTCAATCAGTTTGATCGAGAGACGCTCGCGGCAAAGATCGGGTCCGCCCACCGCGTTTGCTCTTGCCGAGGAGCAGTCCTCACGCCGCAACGCCAGCGAGCGGCACGATTCATCTATGAACTCAATCGCACAGACTGTGCACACACGCACGAAGAACTAAAGACCTAAAGGTTTTATCATCACGTGGCTGCGATGTCTCGCATTCAATTTCACCGCGCTCATGATGCACTACTCACAGCCATGAAGCAAGCGCTCCTGGTAGCATTTTCTGGGATAAATGTTACTATTTAATTGTTTGTGGAGACGTTGTTTCTACCGATTCGTTACTGCAGAAAAATCTTCAGACGTGTAATGTAAGTACCATGCAGTAACCTGTGCATTTATTCATCTGAAATATTCGAGAGAAGCGAAACGTGCCGCTAGCGCGCCGTAGTTGTCTTCGGAAGTGGAAATTTCCATGCTGCAGGTGGAACGAAAGAACTCGCCCGAAAGAGGGCAAACGTCCACGAACACGCCTGTGGGCGGCGCGATGTTCAGTTGGCAAAAATACAGCGCAACAATCACGCTGACGTCACTTCACTATTGAAATGTTGACTGAGTGGCCGCGCTGACGCATTCGCACCCGTTGTTTCTTTGAAAACCGCCGCAAATGCTGCACATGCGTTTGTGACGCCATGCTCGTTCTTGCAGCCGTTTTTATCAACGCTGCGATCGCGCGCTTCGCACTGTCTTCCTATCATGACCGCCGTAGTGTGAGCTCGGAGCAAACTCGTGTTCGCGAGAAGCTCGGGCCATCCTGTATAGCACTAAAGGAAGGTTACTTAAAGTAAGTATAAAAAGTAAGAAAGCGCACAAATTTTCCACCATGTCTTCGTTAACCTTGTTTCGTCCTGAAAGAATGGCTTGCGATGAAAGCGTAAGCTCGGCACCGGTGTCTGCGGAAATTCTGCTGTCATCTGAAAGTAAAGGTGATTTTTTTATTGTCTTGACCCCCTTTTGACTATTCTTATTTGAACACACCCTACTGTAAAATGACAATTTACTAATGCATTCCAAATTGTATTTCTTTTTATCATCTCTTAAGACAGGTCAAATTACATGCGTTAATATAGGCATACAGTTAAAAGTCGATCTAACGAAACCTGATTTTACGAAGCTCCCGGTCTAACGAAGAAATTTAGATTCCCCGGTAAGTACCCATAGGTTCAACGTTGTCATCAATCCGAATTAACGAAACTGATTCGACCACCAAACCTGATTTAACAAAGTTTTTCCTGAAATAAGTGAGTAATTAATTAACTGTTGGGGTTTAACATCCCAACAAAACTACTATTTGATTATGAGAGATGCCAGTGGAGGGCTCCGGAAATTTTGGCCATCTGTGTTTTTTAACATGCACCTAACTCTAAGTACACGGGCCTCAAGCATTTTCGCCTCCATGAGGCCGCCGCGGCCGGGATTCGATCCAAATTAGTGAGTTAAAAAAAATACGGTTTTCTTCGAGGGTGTGCTCTAACGCTGTCGCGTTAAAACATCTAGGCGCCCTAGACATGACCTTAATTTTCACGAGGCTTCACGCCGCACCCACGCACAGAACAATAGACTCAGCAGTAGGCAAGGCTCTTGCGTATCACGTGGTGCTAGGGACTGTCGTTGCTTACGTTATTTTATGGTTTATGCGACAGACGGCACTGGTCGTCTCCTCGCAACTTTCTTGCTCGGCCTTCTCGCACAATATATGCATTCGTTCTCTGCGTCTTGTCATATCGGCAACCTGTCACAGCTTCACGTGACCGTCTACCTAGCTTGACGACATCTTGATTTTAGCACTAAAAAAAAGGCGAACACAGGAGAGACCACAACACAAGCGCTACTAACAACTCATTTATTGCATTGGGTTGCGATGAGATGTATGTCATAGTAGTGTTCATACAAACCGCGAGCGCATATGTAGACAAAATGTTATCAAACTATGGATATGTTGCATGAACAATTCTTGCATCAAAACAACTTATATAAAGGGAGGCTGGAGTGTCGCTGACAAAATCAGTTCCTTTTTCTTTTCCTTATATGATACGCCTCATGAACGTTTGAGTGTGGTGGAGTCGTGCAGGGACCCAGGGGGCCTCGGAGATCCCAAATTCCCTCCCAATAAATTGTTTTGCGACTCGACCACAAGAGTTGGCGGTCTTATTTTCGTACAAATAAAAAAGGAAGTGAGTGCGTCAGTGACACGTCCGTCTCCCTTTATAACAGCGATATATAGGTTGTTTTGATGCAACACGTCCAGAACCTGATAAGGGGTCTTGTCAAGATACGGGCTCGGTTCGTCTACGCATTACTATACTATATATGTATTTGAAACCTAATGCAATAAACCAGTTGTTAGTAGCGCTTGTCCTGTCGTTTCTCATGTATTAGCCTTTTTTTTTTTTTTGGGGGGGGGGGGGCGCTAAAATCAAGATGTTGTCAAGTATGAACCAACTCGCCCAGCAACAAGTTCTTCCTGCATCGCCCGTACACGGAACCTCCCATGTTCGGGCGCACCCTGGGGCCGCTCCCGCGGACTTTTCGCGAGCGAAGACGTGGATTGGCGGCAAATACAATGCTCCGGTAGCGGTCACATAAGAAGGGGGGGGGGCACAAAGTTTGCCCCATACATTGATTTAATAGGGAGGGGGGCGCTGCGATGAACCTTCGCCCGCCTTCCTGAAGGGGAAGCCTGCGCACGCCTATGACTGTAGGTTAGCCGCGCGTTCAAATAAAAAAAGAAAAAAAGCTCAAGGTCATGACGCGCGCGTGACGTAACTTCCTTCCCCCCAGCCATCCCACCCTGCTTAGCTTCCAGCGCATTCGTCGGGATGGTCGGGACGATAGAAGAGAGAAAGCAATTACAGCGTGCGACAAATATTTGCATCTCCGCTCGTACTTGACGGATTCTAAAAATGTTTGCGGTGGTCGATTAGTGAGTCAATAAACTCCTTTAGTGAAGCCATTTGATGGTTACTTGGAAAAGTGTTGCAGGGCCCCTTTAAGTCGCAATTCTAGATTTCGAAGGACCGCAATATCAATTTCTTGGTTTTACGAACGAACTTCCCTATTTAACGAAATAATTCGAGCGCGGTCATCACTTCGTTAGATCATCGGCCTCTTTTATGTCCTCTGCAGGACGAAGGCCCCTCCCAATGACCTCCAATTTGCCTAGTCTTGCGCCTGCTGGCTCCATTTTTATTTTCTGCGAACTCCTTAATTTCATCACCCACGTAGCTTTCTGCCCGGCCTCGGCGGCGTTTCCCATCTCTCGGTATCCACTCCATCGTTCTCACTGACCATCGCTTATATAACTTACGCATTACGTAACCCCCCCTGTCTACTTCAACAAGGATATCAGCTAAGGATATCTTTCAGTTACGCGTATTTTTCGTTCGATCGCACGCTGCGTGGTCCTCAATTTTTTCTCGGGTTTACTTTGATCCTCAAAGTTTATGCCCCGCATATATTTGTAGTGGTAGAATGCAATGGCTGTAGACACTTACCGTTTTAGCGACAGCGTCAAGTTGTCGGTCATGGTTTCGGAATGTCTGCCATATGCGCTCCAGCCCATGCTTCGGTAAGTTTTCTTTGCATATGAGAAGGACCCCAAATATACGTATCAGGTAGATTAACCAAATATACACATACATTTTAGTACAGATTCTAGGGTCCAGTTGCCAATCGTGAACTCTAGTCTTGTCTTGTCTTGTCGCCTAGATCTTGGCTCATACCCACAAGGTGGATTGGCCACACTGTACTTTATAATGTAAATGGTTTACACAACGCTTGCTAAAAAATAAAAAAGAGAGAAATTAGATAAGAACTATAATAACATTCCTTTAAAAAAAGTGAAAGGGGCAGAAGCTTTCGATAAACCATAATATATAAACAAATTAGCAAAAATAAAGAAGGGGGTCAAAGAATTGGATGTAACTGGCGGTACCACTAGCAGCTACAGGTACCACTAGTTTTCTCGCAGCACCACCAAACATTATCTTCGTCTTCTGCACATTAATATTCAACCCTACCTTTTTCTGAAGAGCCCGACAATCGTCTGCAATGTTGCTGAGAAATTCTCTATTAATTTTTATTCCCATTTCTTTTCAATCTATTAGTAGTTTAAATACTTCTTCTGAGCATGCAATAAACTACATTGGAAAAATTGTGTCGCCTTGCAAACCCATTTCTGATCGCGATTTCCTTTTTTTTTTTCCTACTGGAGAAGCAGAGTAGCTGCGGACAGAAATCCGATAATGTACACAGCATGCGCAGTGAGAACACATTTCCTAACCTATACGTAATGCCTTTACCTTTGCTTGTATACGCTGTATACTCAAAGAAACTTAAATGGCCCCTCGTAAGGCCTAAATGCGCAGTTTCTTTTATTTGTAAAGCGCCATCTAGGGAATGTTTTACCGAAATAATTTTTCAATATGCTCATTATTCGAACAGTCACAAGAAATTGAACTGTTCTGCTATACCGTGCCGCCAGGAGGGATACAGCTACACTCTACCTCTTTGCCTCGACCAGAGTCCGCAAGTGCCGTGGGAGCACCTTCCCTGCGTTCTTCCATGTCAGTTGATTGGCCCTAGCCGGTTCGGAGCAGCTTTTAGAGCAGCTATAACTTCACTTTGGAGCAGAAAGTGAACCTCTTGGTGCAGATGCCACTCGTACATTTTCGAACGCAAATGCTTAGAGCTACAGCGCATTCGGTGTGTGTTCTCCAACAGTCGAAATCTGCGCACACGTGTACACATTACGCTTGTTCAGAACATCCCAGAGGATGATATTCACTTATTGGAAATACCTCCACTCTCCTGCGGAGAACGCCAACTTTAGCTCCGTGACAACAAGCCTTCTAAAGTACAGAACACAGTATTTGTGCATCGTTCAAGAACGCTTTCCCCGATGCTTTTGTTGCGAGGTCTGATAATAATAATTGTTGGTGTTGGGGTTTGACGTCACAAAACCACGATATGATTATGGGGGACGCCTAGTGGAGGGCTCCGCTATTTCGACCCCCTGGGGTTCTTTAACGTGCACTTAAATTAAGCACACGGGCCTCGAGTATTATCGCCTCCATCGAAAATGCGGCCGCCCCGACCTTCGGGTCAGCAGCGCGGAGCGCCGTAACCGCTAGACCACCGTGGCGGGTGTTGCAAGGTCCGAGACAAGACGTAAGCTGAAGTGATTCAGTATTGTGGCGGTCGCATTTTCGATGGAGGCGAAAATGCTTGAGGTCCGTGTACTTAGATTTAGGTGCAGCTTAAAAGAACACCAGGTGGTCGAAATTTCCGGAGCCCTCCACTACAGCGTCCCTCATAACCATACCTGTATAGTGGTTTTGGGACGTTGAACCCCCAACAATTATTATTGGAAGTGATCCGTAAATTTTTTATACATTATTTTTACTGTCGAACCCTGGTGACGTTCGGTCTTGTGATGCAAATATACAGGGTGCTCCAGCTAACTTTAGCCAGACCTTAAACATATGCGTACGCACTTGGCGACGGCGCTATGAAATGCATGTTGCTGACTATTGCACTGAGTAAGTCACATTATTTTTCGTGTTCTGCTTAACTGGGTTGTAAATCGGTTCGCAAAGCGTCCGCCTAGACAGTTCCCAACTTTCTATCAAGCCCGCGAAATACAAAAAATACCACGTGGCATGCCCGCTTGCGCGCTCACGCTCCGCCTGTAGACGACCATAGCTTTTGGCCACGTGTGCTGCGGCTTAAAAGGTCCTCCTATTACAGAAAGACACGCAGGCTTTCTGTAATAGGAGGTATAATTAGGTATTAAGATGTCTGATGGTCGAAATCAGTGTGGTGCCCTTCGCTACGAAACCGCTCATATGCATGTCGTGTCACGCGAGTTGCTTTTGGGCGTAAAAAGATATCATAATCTGACATGCAATATGACTTGACTACTGGCTTGGCTCACTTGGGGAAAATATTCTGATGCTCTGAAGTAAATTGCAAATCAGTAAAATTTTGTAGATTATTTGGTCACTAAGCATGACAGAAATGAGTGACGATTCGCCTAAGGCTGGCTATCTGACTAAAGTACTGCCTAATTCAAGCTTCGCGAAGCAACACGCACATATGTGGCGATGAAATTTAGTACTAACTCCTGTAACAGCGCTGCACCGCGACACCCTGTCTCAATACCGACGTTACCGCGATCTCTCGACACAACAATGCACGGGCCTGTCGAGATATTTTTTTTTTTCCTTCACCTGCAGGATAACGACCGACGCACTTCGATGATATGTGAGTGACAAGTCCTCGCCATGTTGGCATAGTTCGACTGGACAGCGAGCATTCTTCACCTCGCGCGCCAGTCGTTGCGCTTTTTAAATGCGAATGCATTTCTTAGTCGGGCTATGTGAGGCATCCGGCGTTGTCCGCGGCGCCCTCTCCCATAGCAACAGCTGCGGGCGCGCGCGCTTATCCTCGCCCCTAGCAATCGGAGCATATGGTGCGAGAGAGTGTAGCAGAGGGTAGGTGCAGCGCTTCACCGCTCCTTCTCTCGCCGTTCGCTCTCTCTGCTCCCTGCGCCCCACTCTCCCGTCCGCTCGCGCCTCACTCTCGACCGTTCGCTGGCTGGGCGCCTCTCAAGAACATCCGGAAATGTGTGCTCGAGACTCCGCTGTGAAACGCCAACGCCGAGCCGAGAACGCTGGCGCCCCACTCTCCCGTCCGCTCACGCCCACGGAGAAAGAAGTATTTGAGGAGGAGAATCTCTCGGCCGCGGCAGCGCGCGAGGGCGGCGCGATAGCGTCACGGCGGAATGCGGTTACGCCGAAGCACGACAGATGACGCTTTCGGCCTGTTGCCATCTTTTACATGCTCTTCTATGGGCGCGACGCATAAAAATCGTGACAGCGCCTCATACATTATAAAATTTCTAAGATTTCTGTCTGTAACATCAATAGGTAGATATGACAGATACTTTAGCGGCAGTTACTAATCGATATTGCCGGAATTATAGGCCGTACAGCGCTTGAAACGAACTGCTAGTAGCGGCCCATGAGCAGACGACGCCTGCCGCCGCATGCACACGCCCCTCGCTCCTCGCTCGCATGTTCTGCGCGCGCATGCGTATGTGGCCTTGGGAGGGAAAGTTCCCTTGGCGATTTGCTGGTTTTTTTTTTTTTTCTCTTTAGCGCTCTCAGTGGCTTCCGCGCGTTGCGCCAGCGGAGCCGACTCCTCGATGTTTGCCCGCGCTTTTCACGCCGCGAAAAAGGAGAGTGCTTTGCAGATTTCGACCAGTGCTACTTCAGGATGGGGCGGAAATGTGTCGTGCCGAACTGCAGCAGTGAGTACGCGTCCTGCAAGGAGAAGGTAATTACCTTCAAAGTTCCTAGAGACCCAGTGAGGTTGGAAGCGTGGGCTCGCGCCATACCAAGAAATGACCGACAGCTGACGCCTCGTGACTACGTTTTCGAGAAGCACTTCTCGGACAGTGACATAGACAGGCGGCGCTATTATGGAGAACTTGGTGGCGAAGTTCTCCTTGACAAACCGAAACGGCCAGTGTCGTTTCGAGACGCCGTGCCCTCAATCTTTCCGCGCGCTGTCCCAGATACTTGTCTCCTGTTCTAAGAAAAAAAAAAGACAATGTGAAATTTCAACCACCTGGGGTTTTGTAACGTGCACCTAAATGTAAGCACACGGGCTTTTAGCATTTCGCCTCCATCTAAATGCGGCCGCCGCAACAACCTAAATCTGAATTGATGGCATATAGGGTAAGTCCCATCATTCGTTGAAATAAATTATACCTAACTCATTGAGTTGACGTTATCAAAAATTATAGATTTTACGTTGTACAAAATATATCACGCTGGTAATTTTCCTGTATGTGACGCCATTTTTCTCGTTAATTTACCGAAAAAACTTGGAGTGCGCTTGAGCTTCGCCTTTGAGAGTAGAACGCGATAGCGTAATCGGGCCCTGTGCGCATCGCCTTCTCAATTGCTAGCCTCGCCGACACCGACGCCGACACCGGTATTTCTGCGAAACGGGCTCGTTAACGCTGTCGCGTTAAAACACATCCATTCGGGCGCGAACGGCGAATCGGTGACGAATGGCCTTGAACCGACGAGCTTCGTCGGAGAGCGCGGTGAGAGGGACGCGCGCATTTTTCCTTCTCCGCTGGCGGACTCTCACGACAGAGGGCGCGGGAGCGCTGTGCCCGATTTCGTGACTTTATTAGGGCGCCCGAGCGAGCGCAGTTTCGCCTCCTCAAGAATTCTTGCTCCGTGCTCACGCCTCACTCTCGACCGTTCGCTGGCTGGGCGCCTCTCAAGACGATGGCAGAAGACGGTGAAGGCGAATATCTGACGGCAACGGTACCCTCTCTCGGCGCAAGAAATGCATTCGCATTTCCTCACGATTCCCTTCGGGGAGGTGGGGGCATTTTAGGAGCTTGCTCGCCAAGTTTCTTATGCTCGCGCCTTGTCCTCACACGCGTGACCGTCGGCGGGACACACCACGCTCGGCGCAGCTGCGCTATCTCCGGTGATTTCAAGAATGCTCACTAGATGGCGCGCCGCCGCTCAAGGCGGCACACACCACGCTCGGCGCAAGCGCTAGTTAGGTGGCTAGGTGACTGCTCGAGGGCCGCACCTCTCGTTTGGCTCGCTTCCTTTCTCTTCGCCGGGAGCTCACTAAGTTAACACTCTTCGTTGCCGCTCCGCAGCATGAACGGCAGCAGCGCGACGTGCTCGCAACGCAGCAGCAGCTCGGGAAGATCTCGCCTTGCCAATAACCAGCCAACACATGATGTCACGTTACGCTCACCGATGCGTATCGTACGACTGCAAACGTCCCACCACCATCAGGGGCACCTGTCTCGATGTTGCCTTCTCGAACTTTCCATTGCGTCCCATCATCGGTGATCCCTTGGCAACATACTTTACTGATCATAAAGCAATCATCTTTAAAGGGAAACGAGTCCCAAAGCTCATCGAGGGACGCCCTTCTTGTACATTGTAAAAAAAAAAAAACATCTCTTGTGTATATGTAAAGCATATAGTTCATCCGCCATAAAGCAATCATCTTTAAAGGGAAACCAGTCCGCGAACTCATCGAGGGACGCCCTTCTTGAACTTGGTAAAACAACACCTCTTGTGTATATATAATGTTTATAATTCATCGAAATGCATATATAATTCATCAAAATGTATATAGTGCATCCAGCCTTACATTAATAAACATTGTGGATGTGATGTATGTATAACAACGTTGTCACGTCTATATATGATGGTAGAGGAATGTGCACGGAGCATTCGCGGGTTACCCGATCATCTCCGAGGAAGCTCCTCTAACGTCATTCACTTCGTGGATATGACGGTGAATTTTTTTGTTTTTAAATATCGTTGAAACTCGAGTTGAATGATAAAAGAATGCTTTAAAACTATTCTGTCATGCATAGTCTTACTGCTATCATGTTCCGCATCAATGTACCACGTTTAATGCGTAAAATATTTGTCCAGAAAAAAGTTTTCATTCGTCCGTGTGGTCCTTTTATTGCCGATTACCTGCTCATTGAATTCTGATTACAGAAACTAGACAAACAGTATCTGATTAGGCCGAGTTATTCATTTTGATGTGTACCGCTGCGAAGTACACACTACGCCATATTCTTTCTTTTCCGAATTGGCAACGTACCCACTACGCCTCCGTAAGGCAACACGCGCACCAGCACATTTTCTTGATGCTGTTTCTGCTGACGATGTTGATTAATTATAGCCGAGTTTGTAATCGATGGGCCCTGAAACCGTTTTAACGCTTCGACGCCTGGTGCGGTTCTACGCTTCTGCCACGCAAAACGCGATAGCGTAATCGGACCGTGTGCGTATCGCCTTCCCAATCGCTAGCCCGCCTTCGCTTCTCGGTGGATACCTAAACTGTCTCCTGCAAAAGCGACAACCTGCAAAAGCACGCAGACAAACAAAAAGAATTCGAGAATGATCACCGATAAGCGTAAACTCGGGAATGTGGTTGTGTCTTCAGGGGTGAAGTTACAGCCGCAGACACGTGGATCGTGGCGTTGAACGGATAGCGAAAGCGCGACGTTCATTGCAGCGACGAGCTGAAGGAATTCCCCTCGCTAGATGCCTCACAAACATTGCACGATGTCGCAGCTTTACAAGCCACCAATTGCTAGATATGTGGTACACAACACGGCTAGGGCAATTAATTATGTCCAAGAAAAGAAACCTTGAGATGAACACTGTCGCTCACCTCACGTCAGCACGGAGTACGTTGTAACAGAGGCAGACGACGCTCGCTGACCACATGAGGTTCAGTGACGTGTACTGGACATATCCAATCAGCCTGCGTGACGTCGCGCTTCCAATACGACGCGCTCTGGAAGTGGGCGGTTCGAAAACGCGTTTGGCTGAGCCGCTGTGATCGGTGGCGATTCGCAGCTTTAAAGCCTTGTGATAAATTACAGTTTACGCACAGAACTTAAATCGGTCTGTAAATGATCCAGGACTTGCTCTACCGGCCCAATGTCTTCTTACAATATCGTCAAAACCGTTTCAGGGTCCCTTTAATACGTCAGTCTGGTCCACCAGCGCAATCGCACTGTCATTGCAGTATTTATTTCATACGGTATCTACTATTCCATTTTTCGTTTTACTTATTTTTTATCATTCATTTTTCAAATTATCTTCTAAATTATACACAACTAATTCTTCGTCAATCCCTCAGAGTGGGTATGTGCCACAGTGTAGAAGAAAAAACAAAGCAACCAGGGGCGCCCTCCCCCTCCCCGTGCGCACGCCTATGAGTGCAACCATTATACGACAGCTGAAATACAACCACAAATCCCACCAAAAGTGGGCCGATTCTATAGGAGTTCTTAATCATTTTAGCGCGGAAGCATGCCAAGCTACCGAAAGCTGCGCCTGCTCGTCGTTCACAGCGACTGGCAAAATGACTGTAGAACAGGCGCGATGTGGGAGACTATACGCAGCAAAAGAAAGGAGCTTTAGCGGTACATCTTTTTATGATCCGCTTCACGCTCGAGGAAAAATAAGACATCATTCATGCCTTCGAACCTAGCAAAAAAGTACAAGCATACATACACCATTATCGGCTCGTCTCGCTGGCATTTAGGAAACGATACCTACGTTTCTTATTGCAGTGTTGTTCTGAAGAAATCTAAAGCTGGACAAGCGACCTATTTACGCAGAGGATGCTGTGGTTTCGTAATTAGATCGCGCACATCTGGACGCACGTCGTCACTTTTCATCAATATCGGACATGGCCACCCACAGTCTCGCACACAGGAAGACCACCTTGAATGATGACGCATTCAGTGATGCTACCGAGGACTTCTGATTTGGAGCAATTTTTGGAGCAGCAAAATTTCCGTTTTGGAGCACTTTGGAGCAGCAAAATTTTCATCTTGGAGCACTTTGGAGCAGATAATTTTGCATCTGGGAGCACTTTGGAGCAGCAAATTTTACATCCTGGAGTGCAATACAGAAGCATATTGCATTAACATTCAAGCACCTGAGTGTTATTATGGGGCTCTTATGAAGGCTAGAAATATTTCGATTCATTGCAAATCTCATGGAAAAAATCATCTCAGGAGCATAGGCGTGCGCACAAGGGGGGCAGGGGGGGCCGCCCCCCTTAATCACCTAAGAGGGGGGGGGGGGCGCAAAATTTGCCCCGTACATTGACCCTTGCGATAGCAATTATATGGACACTCTCGGCGGATTTTTGCCGTCGCCGTTACCGTAATTTTCCGTATAAAGTCCAAATTAATAACATCACCACGCGCATTCTGGCCGCGGGTAAAAACTCGCGAGCGCTGGCGACGAACGCGGCTGAAGCGGAGAATAAACTAGCCGGCCGTCTGTCTCCGCCGCACGGACAGCGCATGAGATAACATCTTCCCGCGTGCGGGCCTGCCGTCGATTGCTCATCAAACAGAGAGGAAACGCCCCGCCCGTCTTTCGTAAGAAGCATGAAGGGACGCCAGGGGAGCGGAAGGGGGGGGGGGGGGGGGGCGCATCTTTCGAAGGGCGCAGTCGCTTGCGCGCGCGCTATCTCGAGGCATCAGGAGGCGGCTCGTAAACTGGCTGTGCTCCCAACGCTTACTTCGCGTTTAGAGAACTCAGAGCAAGAAAACGCTTCGGTTCCTGGAGGGGCCATATTCCCTTAAACCAGCGTTTTGTTGAGTTACGCGAGATCGGATCCAAAACAGTTAGCTGCTAGTCTTACTTCGTTTCACAATACAATTTTTTGGTATCGCATTCATTGCTTCGCTCTTAAGCGAAACTGAGTTTTTTTAACCGTTAGCTATTGACCACCGAAAGCGAGGGGCGGACGTGTAACATGGCGTAGCCGCTTCACTGTGGGCCGTCAGCGACGGGCCCGCTACTGACAGCTGCGCATTTGCGGCTGCTCCGACCAGGAGATATGATTTTACTAATGAGATGACATTTTTAAAAAAGCAAGCAAAAAATTCTAATTGGAACCCTAGCACGTGAGCTCGAAAGGGCAGGGCCCTTAGGGGGTATTTACCGCAGAGTGATTACAAACTCGGACGTGCTGGCAGAAGGAATTACGAAAAAGCTGTTCTGGATGAAGATCCATGGATAAAGTATATCTGAGGAAAAGTGCCAACGCGTTTCCACCGTTCGCGTGCTCTTCCATACACGCGAAGCAAGGAAAATTCGATATTGTCCCATATATCTACTGCGAGCGATCCCAGATTTCATTCCGCGATGTCCGGTAACAGAAGTGACAGACATTTTAGCGGCACTCATGTAGTTATTACTGAACATTGCTTTCCTTACGTGCCGTGCGACGCTTGAAACGAGCTATCAGCAGCGTTTCTGGAACAGACGACGTCCGCTGATGAATCGCCGTCGCACTTTGTCGCTACCGATAGGCCTAGACGTCACGAGCCTCTGCGGAGAGCGCGTTTTGCTGTCGAGCCGACTAGCAGAACAGAAGCTGCATCGGCACCGTGCATGGCATCGTGGCTTACTCGGAACGCAAGCCCGAACGCTATTTATTCAACGGAATAATTCTTGGTCCATGATTGCGACTTTATTGGCAGCCCCAAGATCGAGCTGCACATGTTCTGACGCGCCGGCGGTGCGATTGCCGGTGATAGACGCCCCCAAACCCGAGACTTTGGCGCAGTTTGGCGCAAATTTCGTCGATATTATCAGGATGGCGCAGTAAATACAATTTGGCGCACTTTGGCGCAGTTGGCGCAGGAGTGGAATCACTGCGCATTCATTCCAACATATACTGAAGCTGACACATTTAAAGGAAAAGCTTCTGTTTATTTACACCGACAAAACAAAATCATGAACAAACCTGACCACCGAAGCTTGTGTGTGTGTGTGTGTGTGTGTGCGCGTCATCGTGAAGGTGCAAAAATCCGCACACCCGAGCATGAACAAGTACATACATGGCGCTTCAGCAGAGTGTCAAGGTTAAATAAAGAGAAAAAAAAAGTGAACGTGACATACACGTGTCCACAACCACGCTGGTACTTGCGGCCAATACTTGCGGCCGACCAATATTAAAAAAAAAAAATGAACGCGCTCTTTTTCTCGTAAACAAATTTTTACGTTCAATGGACTTCGGCGAATCCAATTTGATACTCGAAGGGAATTTACCACACAGCAGAAATGCATACACTACAGCTCATGCAAGTTGGCCGGCGCTAACGCACCGCGCTGCTGTGGCCAGAAAGTGCTCTACCGCCAAGTGCAGCAGTGGGAACTTCTCACAACAACCGCTCCTCGTCTACGCGCACAAGCCGCGGGTCAACGCCCTCGGGGCGATAAGCAAAGGCTGTCAGTCCCAGTGCCACACCGCTGCTGTACCGGCAAGAAGCGTTTGTATGGAGTGAAGCCGAAGCGGAAGCCGAAAAATTACGCGAGCAGTTAACTCGTCGGCAGTGTTCCCTTTCCGCGCAGTCTCAAAGTCACAGAAGGGTGTCGTGTTTTGCACCACAACCTGGGAGCTGAAAGACGCCTGCAAATGGCACTCGCGATGCGTTATGGCGCTCCCCGTTTCTACGACTGCAATGACCCAACGGAGTTCGCAGTTGAACCAATCATGTTGCTAACTTCGGCAGACGGCACCAGCGTGGTTGTGCCTGTCACTTTTCGTCAAAACAGGTACCTCCACTTGCCGTAGCAACACCCTGCATACTATTAAAACCTTGGCATCCCTGCAGAATGACACTTTTCACTTAAGTTCACCAAACGACACAAAACAAGAATACTGAATTTGGCTGCTTTGTTGCTATCTGTGTACAGAAAACCATCGAGCTTGACTTGTGCAGCATATTCTCCATGAAGCAATGCATTAACAGCTCAATGTTCATTCGTAAAATTCTCCATGCACACAATATGCAGTACCTGACCACCACCCCTGTGAAATTTCAGTATGGCAAAACAATACTGCTCGCTACATGCTGCTCCTACTTCTACAAAGCCACAGCATAAGCAGCTATTCTCATTAGCTTACTTACTACAAAGTTGTTTTCCACACCATAAATATTTTGATGACTCTAACATTGTAATTTACAACCAGTAGACCTGTCAGAATGGGTCACACAGAATTAGTCTTTAACTACTGCCGTAGTTTTCCTAACACCCAATTATTTTGCCATATCAAGAGGTTAACCTCCAGGACAAAACACGCCAAGAGTTCGCAGAAAAACCTTGCAAGTCAATTTGTTGGGAACCATTCAATTATGAGAATACAGAAAGCTGTCTACACAAAATAACACATGAACCTGGAATTTGCATACTTTCCATCTTACAATGTCGTCATTTTGTTTCTTGGAGAAATTATGCATCTGATATATCCATATATTGGAGCCTGATAATAGAGAGGCCAACCTTTCCTTATGTAGTATCAGGAGGGAATGCAGTAAACGTGTTAAGTACACCGAAACCTACCCAAGATGAAGACAAACATTTTAACAAAATTCTGTGTTTTCTCATTTCTCACTTTGCAATTTCTCCCCAAGGGCTTGAATAACAGACTTACTATAACAAATCTGTAGTTCCTCCCTGCTGATCCTAGCAAAGCTGTTCAGAAAGGAAGGCTTGATTATGCTTTAAAACGTAAAAAGGAACCCAAACTATTCTGCATATTCATGCCACTAACATGAAAGCCCTGTATTGTGTGCACTACTGATGAAAAATAGAAGAAATACATTCAGTTGAATGTGTTTCCAGTCTCAATCCCAGCTGCAGGAGCGGCACCAGGATTTTTTTTACTGGGGGGGGGGGGGGGGGGGCA
This sequence comes from Rhipicephalus sanguineus, assembly GCF_013339695.2. Taxonomy (NCBI): domain Eukaryota; kingdom Metazoa; phylum Arthropoda; class Arachnida; order Ixodida; family Ixodidae; genus Rhipicephalus; species Rhipicephalus sanguineus. The sequence continues at coordinate 171,897,967 of NC_051176.1, forward strand.
CCCGCGACAAGCAAGTTCTTTCAGGCGGGCAGGGAGGCTGGGAACATTCGCGCTGCGCTTTGAATGTGTTTGCTTTGGGGGGGGGGGGGGGGGCAAGGGGGCGGGGAGCAGGCGGAAATATTAGGGGGCATCTGCACCCCCCCCCCCCTTCACCCCCCGCTGGTGCCGCCCCTGCCCACCTGCCTGCTCATCCCCAAAAGAGAATGTCCAAATAACATAACAGGCCTAAATTTACAAATCCACACACTTGGACAAGATTTCTGTGCGTACTAGACAGAAATGTATATAGCTTCATGAACATGAATACGATGGAACACAACAACTCAGAATGAGGGAAATATAAACATAAACCGTGATGCATCACCATGCACTGAAACAGTGGACGTTGAAAAAAATGTGTAGTGTATATATAACATACTAACAGCAGCTATATTATAGCAGTATTTTCTACAGTGAACTCTGTAACATAACAGGGCTGCTACTTTAAGTTGTGCATGCATACACTGTAGCAGTCCCATAAAGTGAACAGTCATGTTCACTCTCTGCATCTCAATACAGTAAAATAGAACTAGTGTGCTTCACATAAATAAGTTGCTTCTAAGTGCATCTCAAAGTATCCTGTAAATAATTAATGTATCAAACAAAGTTAACACCAATTTTTTTTTAGCTACACATCATAACCTCTGAAAAATTAAATGCCATATAACCTCATGTTATTTTAGACACGAAGAGTAGCATATTGTCCACTGGTTTGGATAAAGCAAGCAATATAACCTTGCAAACAACTGCCGAAAAAAAAAAAACACGCAGAAAAAGAGCAGCTTACAAGTAAACAGGAAGTAGCTGCATGACTATGGATATGTCAAACATGTTCATCAAGAACTAGGCCACCTAAATGAAGCCATAACTTTGCATCGACTCAAAGCAAATGTGCCCATTTGCCTGTAATTCAAAAATAAATCTACCATATGCTGCTGTTACACTTCAGTAACAATGTTTAGGTTACACTTAGCTGCTTAAGGCATCACACAGATAATGTCTCCAGCATCTATGTACTTTATATTGTACTCAACTGCACAACCTTAAATTTGCAGCAAAACCGGAAAAAAAAAACCCTGACAGAAAGAGCTACCTTGGAATGAAAAATGCCTCTGGAAGCACACAAAGTGCCTTCTCAAGACAAGAAGCTGCTGCTGGGACAGTTACCAGTAAAGGCAGCATGTGGTGGGAATACCAATCTGCGCTCTCTGGCCAGATGTTTGCAACCAGCAACAAAGGCTCCACCAAAACTAATAAAATTAACAAGCAACAGCAGCCGCTTACAATGAATCTCAAAAAACCTCGTCTTTTTTTTTTTCTACAAAACAGAGCAGTACAGGCAATAAATTAAAAGTATGTTCTATGATCTGGCAAAATGCAGTGAAGCTAAGGCTGCAGTACTTTATTGCTGAATAATATACATACCCAGTGGTTGGCCAAATAATGCAACATGAAACATTTGGCCCATCCATAAAGACAGTGCCATAAAACCGTAATACAGTCCTTTAACACTGCACAATAGGCAAAACACTACAGTAGTTAATTCCCCTGAAGTACCAAGCACCCACGCACAACTGGCAAAGTGAATGCACATTTGGTGCCACTGGAGAAATTACTACAATAGCCAAATGCCCAAAAAGTCATTACGTTCAGTCATTCTATTCATAGCAATCCCTGCAACATGAACTTTGCAAATGGTCCAAATAAAAGGTGATGCAGATTGGCAGCTATGCCACTTATTATTTTTTTTAATCACCGCTCATACTAATATAAAGTGGAACTTCTTTGGCTGACACCAAACTGCAATGGTCCATATGTCAAGTTCAAGAACTTGTGAGCACATTATATTACAAAACCAAATTCGTGAATGAAACATAACGCCATGTTGAAATATAAATAAATCTAAAAAAGTAAAATATATAAACAGAAAGAGATGACCTCTAGAAAACACATCCCTGGGAACACATACACCATAGGCAGCTGAACTGGCACCAACTAAACTACTTATTAGCTTGCGAAAGTAGTTCCCAACTTGACTGAGACCTGCTAGGCAGGTGTGGCTTTGAACTGTGCAGCCGCAAAGCCTGTGTAATGTTGCTCAGGCTCTTGGACACATCCTCAATCTTGTCACGAAAAGCTGCATGGCACTGCAAAAAAATTATAATGCCAAATAATAAAATGTTGTGCAACACAACCATAGAAGTAAATGCTTCTTTGCTGCATTTCAGGATAATTATTAATTTTGAAATTCTTCTCAAAAAGAAGTGCAAGACTTTTTCAGCTCTTGCATTTTGATAAATAAGTATGCTCAACACTACTGCTTAAAAATATATTGCATATAATTTATGTTCACCCAAGACATTAAGAAGGTGAACTAGTTGAAAAAAATAGGTTTTTTAACCCTATAAGTATGCTATCATTACTTATATGACAGTAAAATTAACGTAAACTATCAAGCAAGACATACAGAGTATCTATACTGAACGACTCTCAATGAGTAAACAAGCGAGGTCTATTAACTGCATCTTAGTAATATACCACACAATGTACAGGATGACACTCCGATTGAACCACCCACCCCAACCCCCTCTCATGTGCCACCAGCATACAACACACTCCCTACAGCTATACTTTCCACTTATGAGGGCCAAATGCCTGGAATATTCGTTTTAGTAAACACTGCAACCTAAGCTTCTGTTCTTTTTAAAAACTTCAAAAGAAAAAAAAGTAAAAAAATCCTGCCCGTTCAGTTGCTTTTTTTGCAAAAAGACATCCTACATAATCACACTTCTTGATCTGGCTAATTCAGTATAACATTTAAACCATTGCTACATGTTCATCCATAAAAAATCAAAAAGTGCCATCATTTGGGCATAAGTAAGTTTTTCCATGGATGCAGACTGGTTTTAGCACCTGTCAACATGTAAAGAAAGTACTACGAATAACAATTGTGGATGGGCAACTTTGTGGGTTTGCGTTTTATGTAAAAATATCGTTTCATCTCACTTTGATTAAAATCACAAAACTGTCTTGCACTACTGAAACATGAAATACACGAGACGTTGCTACACCTGTTTCAGCAGAACCAGTCTACATTGGTGCGCCAGTTTGCTCATGCTCAGAACCAGGCAAGCTACAAAGCCGAGTGGCATATTGAATAATGTCAATCAAAAGATCATTTTTGCAGTAAAATTTCAGCACAAACAAGACAAGGGTAAATGCAATACCTTTCTCTAAAGTTGTTGGAATAAAAATGTTGGTCAAAGTATAGTCAAGTTGCGATTACTTCCTAATTTATGCGCCAATACATCACCTCGATGGCTCACACAAATTACAGGAGGCTTCCTTCCGATAATGACTCCCTACGCTAACAAAATTCAAGTCTCATATTCATACAGCACAAGAAAAAATAAAGCTTCCTTCAGAGGCAGCTCTGGCTAGGTGGATCCTACCTAAACACATGGGAAGAGACAAAGTGGTTTTCTTGGCAACCACTGCACCAAATTTTGATGAGGTTTGTTACATAAATAGTCACAGTTTCACCGCAAAGGCGAAACAATGAATGCGATGGAAACAAACTGGAATGTTATACAAAGTAAGGCTAGCTAACCCCTTTAGCATCCGACCTGGCGTAACTCAACAAAACGCTGGCATAAGGAAATGTGGCTGCTGCAAAGAGCGAAGCGACCGTGATGCTGTCTATTGCTTCAATGTAAACTGAGCGATGAGAACACAGCACATACAAAGGTATGAGCCATGTGCTGATCCATGTCAAGATAGGGTGCGCACAACCACGCCTGGCCACTGAAAGTACGCATTCCTGCTGGAGCCACGCTGCAGCCCCTCCTCCGGGAACCTCGATAGGTCATTCACGCAATGGAAGATGGCCAGTGCGTTTCCTCTCCACTTGAGCTGCAGTCATCAGCTACCCTCGTGCACTTTCAATCGTGCAAAGAACGTACAACGCGCGGGGCAACGTCATTACCTTTGGACTTTATACGAAACCTCACGGCGACGCTGATGGCGACAGCAAAAACGCACCTGGAGTGTTCATATAATTGCTATCGCAACACAAAAACAGCTTAAATCTAATTACTGTACAAAGCAGATCTTTTTTTTTTTTTCATTTGGACCATCAAATTTAAAATAAATATTGTTGAAAATTTCATAATTTTAATAATAATAATATCTGGGGTTTTACGTGCCAAAACCACGATGATTATGAGGTATGCCATAGGGGAGGACTCTGGAAATTTCGACCACCTGGTGTTCTTTAAAGTGCACCGACATTGCACAGTACACCGGCCTCTAGCATTTCGCCTCCATCGAAATGTGACTGCCACGGCTGGGGTCGCACCCGCGACCTTCGGGTCAGCAGCTGAGCACCGTAACCACTGTGCCATTGAGGCAGACAGCAAAATTTTGGAAACAGGACTACTATGAAGTTTACAACTCAGCAATTCGGCAATGAAAAAAATTACATAACTCTGTGAACGGCACCCAATAATACATCTAAAGCAGACAAAATTTATGTCTTTGAAATATACCACTCATATGCGAGTAGGACTTTACCACTCCCCCGTGTGCCCCCCTTTTGCAAAGGGGAGGTGCAATCCCCCCCTTCCCCAGGCCGCATACCTCAGAACATTGACGAAATGAAGGATGCATAAAGACCCTTCCAAATTTTGAGCCCAACAATGATGGATTTATTTTCAGTGCCTCCCTCAATGTGTACAGTTAGTTCAGCTTCCAAACACCCACCCCCTAATTCCTCCCCAGTACAGCCCTCATACTGCACAACAAATGTGTGCACAAGAGGAAGATTATATGACTTCTGAAAAAACTACTTACAATGGAACTCGACTTGAAATGCTCGTCAAGGGCGTTCTTCATATCAGAACTGAAAGACAATGTATTACACATTGACTGGGTGAGGAAAATAAAATCATGTAAACATAATACCTTTTACACATAAAACTAGCCCATTCTGAATATGGCAAGCAGATGTATAACAGTTTCATAACCACACTGCAATTTAAACGGCAGAGCTTCACATGAGCAAACTATGCATGCGGCCTGCTTTCTCTACACACACATATATGGTGACACAGCCAACTATAAAGAAAGTACCCCACCTTATAGTAACACATATGAAGTTAATTGTATGTTGTTTCCAGCTATGAAATGAACCCTACCTCTTGCATAGTACATGGGTCCAAAACAGGGATGGTGTACAACAATTCCAGATGCAATAGGTACAATCCCACCAGCAAATAGTTCTGTAATGCTGCAGAATGCTTAAAACTCAATTTCCACAGGACCTCTGGGCCAATGTAGATTTAGGGCCCATTTACCTGTAGCATGTTACACAGCAATGCTATCAAGGTGCAGAAGCAAGCAATCATGCAAGTGAGGAAGTTCTGTGGGCTCTTCTTTCAGAATGAAAAGATAGCAGCCCTACAGGTGGTAGTACTATAGACTACAAACAAGTGTAAAGCCTTCAAAATATATTTCAACAATGCTACTAGGAACACATACATATACAGTTTTCTGTAACTAAGGCACAAGTTTCTATATATCATATATCATTGATTGGTATGCTCAGACTACAACTGCTTGTAACCTACAAGCAGTTGTATTGCTATACTTTGGCGCTTTTTTTTTTTTTGAGCTTGGCACAAGTTGGTAGGTACACTCAACTGAGACAGCGCTTTTCTGCATAAACAGCAACTGAATTTTAAAACTGTCAAAGCACTTTCTCCAAATGAAGCCCATTACTAAATATACTGTTTTGCATTCTCCAAAGTTTCACCTGAAAAATATACTGGCACATTTTAAGAAAGTGTTGATACGTACACAAAAGGTGTGCAGCTACACACGTGATCCAGCAAGAGCATTACATGAATAAGGAAAAAAAAAAAAAGAGTTCAGCAATGAGCGATGAAATTGTAATGGCAATATTTAGGAGACAAACACAGGCAGGTGTATTCAGCAGCTAGGGCAAAGTGGTTGCATAGAAAAAGCACATCTTTCTCCTCTTTCACTACAAAATGCAGATATGACAAAGTAATGAGAAAGGCAAAATGGCTAAAGTGTAAACCTTGCTACCACATCAACATAACTCATGCTTCTTCTGTGGTGTGGTGGTATGTGTTCCCCTCTTCCCCATCCCTCACGCTTCCAGCATCTTCACATTTATTTGCTCATTTGTTTGTCTGTCTGCCTGTATGTCCGTCTGCTAGACAACCTCTTTATCCAGTCATGAGCAATTATGGATGCTAGAACATAAAACAGAAAATGTAGCATAAGCACACCTTACGAGAACGGATAACTGGGCTAGTTTGTGGGAACTCATGTTAAGGCAGGTAGCGCAAAGAGACACGGACACAAGCGAAGAATAAGTGCACAGGACAAGCGCCAACTTCAAACTAAAGTTTATTTCCTGAATCCTCGCCTATTTATCTGAGATCACACCATCACATTGTCACCATGGAGAGAACAGCTGATACTGCTGTGAATGTCATGACGCCAACTCATCTTGATCATCTCTTATACCTAAAAGTATAAGAGATGATGACGTTGACATTGTTTTCACTGCAAAAAACACGGCGGGCGCCATTTGTCCAAAGTTTCAGAGGCGCATGTGCAGCAAGGAAGATCACAGAACGGCGGTCTGCACCGTTAGGCACGGTATGCGGTTCGTTTCGTGCACTCGTAACGTTGTGTACTGCATTCCTTTTTTGTGCGGACGTAAATATATTGGCCAGACGGGCAGATGTTTGAACATCAGGCTCAGAGAACATTTCAGCTCTCTAAAAGGTTCGCCATACTCGCATCTCGCGATGCACTGTCGGCAGTGCGGGTGTGAACCACTTTTGTCTGACACGGCGGTGATGTACCGGAACCGGAACAAGCTGTCCAGAAAGATCGTAGAAGCGTTTTTAATTCTCAAGAGTGATTCCGTATGTGTTAGCCAGGCTTCACTGAGCCTACTCCCGTGTGAGATAGCTTTCCTTTCGGCCAACCTGCCTGCTACCCTTGCCGCGTGATAGGAACTTTCGATTCTGAGCATGCATGTTTTTATTGTGATGTTTTCGAGTGTATCAGTGTTTGACTGCGCGGTTTCGCGCGTTTTAGTGTTGTTATCATTTTAAGTATAAGAGATGATCAAGATGAGTCGGCGTCATGACATTCACAGCAGTATCAGCTGTTCTCTCCATGGTGACGATGTGGTGGTGTGATCCAAGATAAATAGGCGAGGATTCAGGAAATAAACTTTAGTTTGAAGTTGGCGCTTGTCCTGTGCACTTATTCTTCGCTAGTGTCTGTGTCTCTTTGCGCTACCTGCCTTAACATAAGCACACCTAATGCCCCCAACACGCATAGCATATTCCATAGTGACAACGTTCAGGGATAAGACTACTGCAATAATGATCAGGCCTTTGTCTGAGTTCCACAAGAAGGAGCTGCATGCCAGGGGCAAGCAAGCAAGCGAGCAAGCAAGCCAAATATAGTGCAAACAACTGTGCCACCCGTGCATCCATGTAATTATGTATACGCCTATGTTAGATAATTCACGTCAAGGACAGCTTTTACATTTCTAACTCCAAGCCAAAGGTACATTATCGGTGCAGCATGCCTTTGAATCAGTGAAGCTAACACAAAGCAATGTTAAAAAGGAGGAAGCTGCAAGGGCCAGACCCATCGCAAGATCTTTAGTCAGCCATGTGCATTCATGTAACATACAATAGGTGGCACACTGGAAAGCTCGCCTCAAAACAATATACACATTACAACACTGTCAAAAAACAAATAATGCTGAACTTTTCTCAAACATAATGCCTCCATACTCAAGTACCAAGAATAGATCCCCTGTTCTATTCAAATTAACGAGTGGCACATAAGCTGCCAATAGCTAATTGCCACAAACAGCAGTGCCACAAACAGCGACGCCCGTCCTGTGTCTTTCGTTCTAGTGAATGTCTGGTTTTGCGTTCTGATGTTCCCAAAGCTATGCACAATCTCACCGAATTTCAAGTTTTGTTGAACAGCAGTATGGGTACTGTCAGCCAATATATGGCACTAGCTGTCCGTGGTGGATGCAATGCCTAACAGTATACACAATGGGGAGAGGCTAATTAAATCTTGTAACTTATAGTTTCGCAAGCAGCACATGGAAGCTCATATATGTCAGATGAAGTGACAACAAAAAGCTCTAAAAACAATGTCTGCATGTACAATTATACTAGACACCAGCTTAGGAAACAGCTTGGTGGTCGTTTCCAAGTATATAGTACTGCAACTGCAGTAAAATACAAGAACTAAAATCCAGAATTGACTAGAAATAAATCATACAGTTTAAGCAAGTGAGCTTTTTGTTTTTCTGTTTAAACCAATGAACAGCAGCAAACTGCTTCACTCGCAGTTTGTTGGCCAAGGCACACATCACACCTAACAGCAACAATAAGCGAAGCCTCGCATGCTAAGGGTAGCCTCAAGGTGCATGTTAAATGTTGATTGTCCCCGAACACACTTGTGCATCTACAGTGAAAAGCAAAAAGTGAATGCTATCTCACCTTAAGGAACTGCTTATGCTTACAGCTCTAAAATGAGACAAAGTTGAACCAGTTGGTAAGGATCCTTTCAGCTGTGCCCACTTCTATGTAGGGCAGACAGGCCAGTGTGCTAATCAGATATTAACGGAACATCAGAGGTCATTAACTGGAGGCTCACCATCCACTCTATCTGTACATTGTCGAGAGTGTAAATGCACAACAAAATTCTATGAACGTCCAGTTTTATAGAGGCACAGGAATGAAGTGCGTCTAATGGTTGAAGCCTGGCGTATAGATACTAGTAGTGAAAGCACATGTGTGTGATTAACTTGCATAAACAAGAAATCAAATGCCAGAACAGTTATTTCTTCCTTAGACATCCACATGTGCCTGATGAATAGGTGGTAGCCAATGCCTGAGCAAGCACAGATAAGTTTTTGTGTCTACATTCTTTTCCACAGCTGTGCACTTTTTCAGTTGACAGTCGGCGTTTGTGTTGTCTTGACCTTTTCTCTTGTGTCCGTGTTTGTATGCCCACCATCTTTTATTAACGCTCTAAAACCACCACTGACTGCCCACAAACTGGTTATACTGGTAGGCCCTTGGAAAAAAGCAACAGCTGCAGCCTCATTCTGAAGTCATGATGCTGGGGCATGTCTGATGCTTATCAGCAACATAACCAAAACTTTCAGAATATAACAGAGAAAGAGAAAAAACAAACTTCAGCATTTCTACCAGCTCTGAACTCGTCTACTGCAACAGCAACGCGCATTAACAGAGGACACTGCCATCTTTTCAAAAACTTCTCAAAGCTTCTTTACAATGCGCACAATGACATCTTTGTCTTCTACAGTACTCCCAGTTTAAATCAGAAATTGGTCACAAAAAGTTAACTCTAACATTCCCAACAGCAATTATTCTAATTGAGAAGGATGAAGAACAAGCGGATGCATTAAAATAAACTTTTTTTTTTAACTAGGGGGTCTCCCTACTAAACAGCACGCCTTTTCAACTTCAGCATCTGTTACCACAGATTATATCAAGTTGCTGCCAGAAGCCAGTGTGCCATTTGGCCAATGGTTCAGTCCATACGAGTACCCCCTTGTGTGCCAAGCCCAGCTGTTTATAGGAACATGTTTGCATCTATGACAGGGTGGGCTTATGCAGTGATGCTACCGAGGACTTCTGATTTGGAGCAATTTTTGGAGCAGCAAAATTTCCGTTTTGGAGCACTTTGGAGCAGCAATATTTTCATCTTGGAGCACTTTGGAGCAGATAATTTTGCATCTGGGAGCACTCTGGAGCAGCGAATTTCACATCCTGGAGTGCACTACAGAAGCATATTGCAATAACATTCAAGCACCGGAATATTACTATGGGGCTCTTATGAAGGCTAGAAATATTTCGATTCATTGCAAATCTCATGGAAAAAATCATCTCAGGAGAACTCCATACTTCACTCGCTAATGAAAAAATAAGGGCTCATGCAGTTGAGTGTTCTGAATTAAACTCTTCGGCGATTATTTTCGACACTAGCAAATAAACAGAATACCAGATCAATAAAATTGCACTTTATGAAATAACACTCTAAATACATCTATGTGGTTATCAGCAGACAATGTAGACAAACGCCGTGATGTACAGCATTGCCTCAATGCCGAAGAGCCACACTGTCTCTAATGCATTCCCCTAAGAAAACTCCAAGGCGAATGCCAGGTTCTTTTTCTTCTCGATCGACGGGTTGATCCTCCTCCTCCTTCTTTGCAAGCTATCTGCACTTCACCTGGTTTTGCGCTAGCTCCATGATCGGCGCACCGATTACGGAAGCAGGGTAAAGCGACGATGTCGTGATGGCGTCATCACGTGACATCACGATATGACGCCATGATGACGTCACAAGTTTTGACGATCTATGACGTGATGATGACGCCATCACATGATTATTTTTTGCATCAATCGATTGACGCCACCGACGGTCAATTTTCTTGTTTGATAAAGCATCTGATGCTTTCGCATTAATATTGCGTATTGAACGTTAACAACCTGGCCTTACATACCAAACTGTCCTCCACCATGTCACCTCCTTGCCATGCGCGAAACAGCTTCGCTTATCATCCACTTCACAGAGTGAAATGGCTCAACTTTTTTTAAATGTTTATTGTGATAACAATTATATGGACGCTCTCCACGGATTCTTGCCGTCGCCACTGCCGTAATTTTCTGTATAAAGACCAAATTAATAACATCACCACGCGAATTCTAGCCGCGGGTAAAAGCTCGCGAGCGCTGGCAACGAACGCGGCTGAAGCGGAGATTAAGCTAGCCGGCCGTCTGTCTCCGTCGCACGGACAGCGCATGAGATAACATCTTCCCGCGTGCGGGCCTGCCGTCGATTGCTCATCAAACAGAGAGGAAACGCCCCGCCCGTCTTTCATAAGGAGCATGAAAGGACGCCAGAGGAGCGGGGGGGGGGGGGGGGGGACCGCATCGTTTGAAGGGCGCAGTCGCTTGCGCGCGCGCCATCTCGAGGCATCAGGAGACGGCTCGCAAACTTGCTGTGCTCTCAACGCTTACTTCGTGTTTAGAGAACTCAGAGCAAGAAAACGCTCCGGTTCCTGGAGCGGCCATATTCCCTTAAACCAGCGTTTTGTTGAGTTTTGTTGAGTTTTGTTGAGTTACGCGAGATCGAATCCAAAAGAGTTAGCTGCTAGCCTTACTTCGTTTAACAATACAATTTGTTGGTATCACATTCATTGCTTCGCTCTTAAGGGGGGACATGGGTCCTGAAATTTTTTTTTTAATTCTTTGTCGATTGAGATGAAACTTGCGGAGTTTATGCATATTTGTGTGCAGATTTCAAATATGCAATTATTTTTCTAGTATAACATGTAGTTTTTAAAATATCAAACATTTCATATGCTTTTTGGGAGCCCCAGTTTGCCTAAACTGAGAGAGTTACAAAGTAATTAGGCACATTAGAATCACCTGGAATGAGTACAGAGTGCAAGAAAACAAGAATGGATGTTCTAAACCCATTTGAACAAAAGTTATGGCACGATGAACATTCCAAATTAGTCTACTCCAAGCTGGGATTTCAGCCACAAATATTCAACATGCCACAACTTTTGTTCAAATGGGTTTAGAACATCCATTCTTGTTTTCTTGAGATAACTGATATTTATTCTCCAACCAAAGTTACGAAGACACGTAAAAACCCGACGTTTCGGAACCAGCTCGGTTCCTTCCTCAGGGGGGACTGCGGCGGCTTGGCAGCGGCCTCTTTAAGGCACTCTCGCGGCGGTTAACGACCCCACGCATTATCGAGGAGCGTAGCCCATGCGCATACACCGGGGGGAGAGTTCCGAGTGAACGGTTGATATTTGAGTGGTCCTCTGTATATGCCACGACTCCAGTAGTAACCTCCTCCTCCACTTGGTTTCACTTTCGAGGATGGCGGTTCCGTTGAAGTCTATTCTGTGGTCAAACGTCTCTGCGTGCTCGGCGACGGCGCTGCGTTCTTTGTTGAGTTTACGGACGTCGTTGACGTGTTGCCTAATCCGTTCGGGGAAGTTTTTGGTCTCGCCGATGTATGACGAGGGGCAGTCGGCACACGGTATTTTGTAAACGACGCCGGGCGCCCTGTCTTTTGTTGGTCGGTCTTTCGGGCGGGGGAAGGAAGCGGCCCAGCGTGCATGAAGGCACGTGCGCGATGTGCACGCCTTCTTTCCTAAAAATCCGAGCCAACGCCTCGCTGGCTCCCTGAACTCTCCCCCCGGTGTATGCGCATGGGCTACGCTCCTCGATAATGCGTGGGGTCGTTAACCGCCGCGAGAGTGCCTTAAAGAGGCCGCTGCCAAGCCGCCGCAGTCCCCCCTGAGGAAGGAACCGAGCTGGTTCCGAAACGTCGGGTTTTTACGTGTCTTCGTAACTTTGGTTGGAGAATAAATATCAGTTATCTCAGTTTACTTACCCAACCAGACAGACTTCTGTCTAATGTTTACCTTCAATTCTTGTTTTCTTGCACTCTGTACTCATTCCAGGTCATTCTAATGTGCCTAATTACTTTGTAACTCTCTCAGTTTAGGCAAACTGGGGCTCCCAAAATGGCACATGGAATTCAAAAACTACACATTGTACTAGAAAACAAATTGCATATTTGAAATCAGCACACAAATATACATAAACTCAGCGAGTTTGATTTAAATTGGTAAAGAATTGTAAAAAAAGTTTTCAGGCGCAGTGTCCCCCCTTAAGCGAAACTGAGTTTTTTTACCCGTCAGCTATTGACCCCCGAAAGCGAGGGGCGGACGTGTAACATGGGGTAGCTGCTTCACTGTGGGCCGTCAGCGACGGGCCCGCTACTGACAGCTGCGTATTTAAGGCTGCTCCGACCAGGATATATGCTTTTAATAATGAGATGACATTTTTCAAAAGCAAGCAAAAAATTCGAATTGGAACCCTAGCACGTGAGCTCGAAAGGGCAGGGCCTTTTAGGGGGTATTTACCGCAGAGTGATTAAACTCGGACGTGCTGGTATAAGCAATTACGAAAAAGCTCTTCCGAATGAAGATCCATGGATAAAGTATATCCAAGGAAAAGTGTGAACGCGTTTCCACCGTTCGCGTGCTCTTCCATAAACGCGAAGCAAGGAAAATTCGATACTGTTCCATATATATACTGCTAGCGATCCCAGATTTCATTCCGCGATGTCCGGAAACAGATGTGACAGACATTTTAGCAGCACACATATAGTTATTACTGAACATTGCTTTCCTTACGTGCCGTGCGACGCTTGAAACGAGCTATCAGCAGTGTTTCTAGAACAGACGACGTCCGCCGATGAATCGCCGTCGCACTTTCTCGCTACCGAGAGGCCTAGACGTCACGAGCCTCTGCGGAGAGCACGTTTGGCTGTCGAGCCGACTTGAGAACAGAAGCTGCGTCGGCACCGTGCATGGCATCGTGGCTTATTTGGGACGCACGCGTGAGCGCTATTTATTCAGCGGAATAATTCTTGGTCCATGGTTGCGACTTTGGCAGCCCCAAGATCAAGCTGCACATGTTCTGACGCGCCGGCCGTGCGATTGCCGGTGATAGACGCCCCCAAACCCGAGACTTTGGCACAGTATGGCGCAATTTTCGTCGATATTATCAGGATGGCGCAGTAAATACAATTTGGCGCACTTTAGCGCAGTTGGCGCAGGAGTGGAATCACTGGCTTATGAGAACCATCAAACAGACTTTGTCAAAATACTGCAGTGTTGTCAGTGTCGACACAATGTGGGTATGCATTCAGTCACAGTGTGGCACTTTGGTCACTGCAGCACTTAATCTCACTGTTCTTCTTACATGAAACAACCAGTCTGTGAAATAAGTCAATCTTAGATACTTTCAAAATTTTTCATTTACTCAGAATGATTTGGCAGACCGTAAACTTGAGCTCTCGCAGCTAATGACCCCATAAACCATGACACGCTCCTTACGTGACCCACTGTATTGAATGCTTCATATAAAAGAAACACCGCCAGTAGAGCCAATCATGGATGATTCAAGTGGGTCCTGACCCCCTTTGTGCTCAGCCTGTGGAGGGTCACCCCTGTTACAAAGCAGATACGAAGGTCCTGGGCCAGCTGTCTCCAAACGAGTTTTCCTGCTTCTTGGACTTCCCCCCCCCCCCTCATTTCGGAAAACGGATTAGACACCTACACCTGCTGTCTTTTCCCTGAACTGAGCGCTTCGGCAGAAAGCTGGCAGCTACGCGCGGGTCGCCTCCGTGGGACGCGTATTTGCATCGAGTGTGCTTTTGATTAAAGCTGGTGCCTTTGTTCGTAAAAGGATTATGAGTTCCCCGAGGTGGCATTGTTCCGCCCCTTTTTCTTCCAAACTGGTCGGACGTGGAGAGTGAGAGTGCAGTGGTCCCTGGCGTGCCATCCTAGGGGCGGTGACCTATGTGTCGAAGAGACGGACCCTCCAAAGGCATGCACGTTTGTGATTGGACATTTGCTAGTTATGCAGCTCCAAAGGCATGCACGTTTGTGATTGGACATTTGTCGATTAAGGAGTTTCCCTATATTGGGAAGGAAGCGTATTTAAGGAGCAGCAGAGCGTCTGCTCTGCACGGATCGATCGGACTAGATGTCGTTCTGACTATCCTGTCCTCTGTGATGTTGTAAATAAACGTCTGTTAAGTTTTCCTCAACGCCGGTCTCCCTGCCTCGGCTTCCTGCTGTTCTGGACATCCCTGGGCCTGCGGTACGACTGTCGCCGCTCAGCTCCACGCTACCCCCTGAGTCCGCGTCGGCCAACGACGCCGCTCGTAACAACTGGTTGAGGCGGTGGGATGGATCCGAATACCCACTCGTAAGAACTGGTGGCAGCGGTGGGATGGATCCAAATACTCCCCCGTAACACCCCTTGCAAGTGCAACCCCTTTCAAAGAGCAGAAACGAAGTACAAAAGTGAAAGGTGCTTGTCATTTCAAAAAGCACTGTAGAGCACAAGCTTCCTGAAATGCTATGGGTTACTTCTGATGTGCCACAAATGTTTATTATGCTGGGCTTTGAAATGCAAAGTAAATAAATAATCCCAGATCATCTGCCATTATTTATGTCGACAATTTGCTGGAAGCCATTCACTATGAAGTATAAGTGCAACTGCTCGACTATGATTGTGTTAATTTAAAAAATCACCAGTGAACATAAAAATGTTTTACAAGTTTCCAGGAGTAAATTGTGGGAGGCTATACACGATGGCAAATGGAGCTGAAGTTGAAAAAAAGCTGTGCCTTTATGTGTAATCACAAAAAAGTGGTAAAATTTTTATTTCATGCTTTAACCCGAATGACATAGCTGGAAATATGTTAGAGCATGCTTTTGAGTTATGATTAAAAACTAGCTTCGTCATGCAATGTCTGCTTATTGGCTGCTCAGTGCTGTTTTCCCCGACCCGGTGTCAATGCTCACAATCTTCTTTTTTTATGTGAAAGCACAATTATAATTTTTATATAATTAAAGATAAAGCATATTAATAAAAACAAAATGGCCACCATTGCAAGATGTGTGTCCCCCTGTGATTTTTCTGGATTTACGGCAGTGAACAACACTATCCAAAACTTCTTTACATGTGACTGACAAGTTCCAGGTTTTGAACGTTTTAACTTCAGACTTGTTCCTATATCTTAAGCAGACAAAAAAAGATAGAGGTGTTGGCATCGGATAAGAATACTTGTTTGTCTTTAAATTTTCTCTGTGTAAGAGCTTTCCTGGAGGCCGGTCTGACAATGGTCAGCAGACTATTTTTGCTGGTGCTGTCACACAAAAGCAGGCCAAACTAAGAATTCTTAAAGGGGTCCTGAACCACTTTTCCAAGTAATCATCAAATGATCTCAGTATCCGAGTTTACTGCCTCACGAATCGATTGCCACAAAAATTTCTTGAATACATCAAGAACGAGCTGAGTTACAGGGATTTGTCACATGCTTTACATGCTTTCTCTCTTCTCTCGCCCAGACGAGCATGCTGGAGGCTACAGAGAGAGGGATGGCCCGACAGAAAGTAACGTCAGCGTGTGTCATGACCTTGAGCGCACACAATGAAACGCAGTCGCTCTCTCTTGTAGCGATTCCTGTGCGCAAGTGTGGCTCACTGTGTAATGTTAGCAAACTATGCAGCACAGCGCTGACACGTGGCAGCACCCTGTGGCAAAAAGCGAATCTGAATCGAACGGTGCTCTTGGTTTATGTCAGATATCGGCAAATGGCAGTAATTTGCTCTATGATGACATACAGCAGGCGCCCTGCCCCACCTACCAAAGAGAGTGAGGACGGGCCTCTGTATGAAGAGAGCGTGCTTGAGAAAGTTGCAACTGCATGCTCTGCTTATAAATGCTCCTTGCCACGCATGACTGAAAGATTTGGCTGAGTTGTTCAGAGCAGCGCCTGCTTTTTGCAGGATGCGTTTTCTCAGCAAGTGCGAGGGGTGGTTCACGACCCCTTTAAACTTGTCAGTTGTGTCAGTGCAGTGTTGATGACTGCTGACAAGCTGCCATTCAACAATATGCCAGTGTCATGCTTGTCTGTGTCACTGATGCCCCAATGTAAGCAAAGTGTTAAAGTGGCACTTTGCAACTGATAAAAAAAAGTTGGTAATTGAGCTGAATTATAGCATTTGCTTAAATACAATTGCCAGCAGCTCAGTGTAGATGTACTATGAGTCCATGTGCTGCATGCATATGTGTTGCTTCATTCACACGTATTTTAGATAGGATCTACAAAGCTAAAGCTTCCTGTAAAGAATAAGATTGCACAGTGGCACATCTTTTCACAACAACGGTCTGTTCACAATGTGGCAAGACCAACACTGCCATCACTAAGCAATGAAACAATCTACCATTAAGAAAAATGACCCTTCTGCAGTGGAGATATTTTGTTCAAAGAATTTAACACCCTGCAGTCATTTAAATAATATATTTTAAGTACATGTATACTGTGCAACGTGCCCGTCACAATATCAATTTCCAGTCACAAGAAGCTGTTGTTACACATAAATAAATAGATATGCAATGTTAACCTTATCGAAAGAGGACTATTATGCACAAACGATAAGAATACTTAATCTTTCATTGAGGCATGAAAGTTATATCTTACTGCAAGACTAATTGCAACAATAAATGTTTTAATAGCAAGAAAGTAAATGCTAGCAAATCTATTTTTTTCACACAGAAGGTAAGTACTATTAGTCATATGTACAATGTCAGTGATCCTCACTGCATAAAAAGAATTAGACTTAATGCAGACGTTAGCAACAGAGAAACTTCTCTGCCACTAGCTAGCACATGAACTATTACGCTCATTGCTCCACTACACACAGATATCATATTATAGCAAATGCACAGAAAAAAAAAGCACACATTAAGTATACATAACATTGAAAAATGCCACATTTTACCACATTTCAGCATCAAAATGCCATGAACTTTTTGGAATGTGCACGTGCACCTAAAACAGGGCACAGAAATGGCTACACATTTTTAATCGGGCAAATTATATCTTTAAAATGACACACCTTCATCTTTGGCCCATCAGTGCAATATGACGCATTTTGAATATCCTTCATATCTGTGTGCATGTAACATTCTCAACAATGTGCACTACACCATGTTTAACCTCTCACCTCATGCGTGCAATACATAGAAAAGACACCATTAGAAAAAAAAACACAAAAGGAAAGACAGGAAAGAGGACACCAGCAAGGCTTGCAGAATAAAAATAAACATGCTCCTACAGCCCCTGACACCATACCTGTCCAATCCGGAAGCTGCTCAGAGGTAGCAGTAACAAATAAGAAAGAGAAGAGAAATGAAGTCACAGACAACTGGGTACGCTACCGTAAAGTAAAAAAGTTGCACAATAATGACTGGCAAGAATCAGTCTAAAAAGTACAAACGAACCCTGCAGCACTTCCTGCACATGGTAAGTATAAACCTGTCTAATAACTGTCATATTAAGAATACATGAGTGAGCCAAACGCCCAACACCCCTACACACAACAAGCTAAAAATGTTGTTAGTCATTCTTTACTAACATCAGAAATCCAGTCATCCGTTATATAAATTGCAAGATGACTTGACTAAATGGCTATATACCAGATTTAATAAGAAATTCAGCAGACTTCATCTACAATTGTACTACTATAAGACAAAGATATAAAGGCTGCATTTGTGAAGTTGCATACATAAAATGGATTGGTATCATTTCAAGCATGCTAGACAACACAATGCTTCACTTGACCAACCAGATCTTGCAGAATTATTTTATTGCTCATACACCAGTATTTCACTGGTGAAGAGGATCCTTCCAATTTAACCTTTAGTTTTCACATGGCCATCATGTTAGTCTCCCTGTAACTCAATGTAATATTACGTCCAATATCCTTATAACTCTGAACAGGTTTAATACCAATACAGTTTTTAGTTCGCTTGGACTCAGAATCGTCATTTGCTGAGCACACTTCCTGTGAACACTTTTTTACACACTTCATTGTGTTGAATTATAATTTCTCTGCCTTCACAACGTCTCCCTCACTAGTAAAAAAGCCTGATGCTTTAGGCATGCGAGGAATTAAAAAAAAAGTTTGACAATGACAAAGAGTGATGGCTGTTTTTCTTTTCTTTTTTATAATGCTTCTTCAGAATAAGCACAGAATATAACTATAAATATGTACAGTAACTCACAATAATTCGAACTCTAATAATTCAAACTCTTGCATAATTCAAACAAATTTCAAATTTTTGGTTGGTACAATGTTTTCAGTCCATTTCAAAAGCCGCTTAATTCAAACTGCTCTGTCGCGTAAATTCAGTTAATTAAAATTTTTTGCTCATCTGTGCCAAAAAATATCTGCTGCCTTTGTCGCTTCTAACTGAACATTTACGTTCTTATATCAATAACAGTCACGAAAAAAGCTGATTGCCTGCCTACAAAGCACCTAAACTAACCATACCATGCACAATAACAATTGCGCGTTGATTGAGGAGGGAAGAAAAAAAATTCGATACGGCCTTGCCTCAGTCTACCACATGCGGAACCATTAAGTTACTGTTACCACTGTACACAGATGTCATGCGGAAAGCTTACTAAGATTGGGAAGGGGCTACCAGCTATCACGGAACATACCCCATTTGTCTCTTAATTACACATGCATGCATGCGCCATGTAATAAATGAGAACTAGTATGATCGCTGACATCTAAAAACTTACTGGCAATTATTCAGAGCTATCTATGACATTGCTGCGGCCCTGACAAACAATAAAAATGCACACCAGTTTTGTTTTGTCGCATCCCCTCTCCTCCCTCGCTTTGCGAATCTTCCGAATTTCGGAGTCCACAGGTTGGCAGGTATGAATATGTGAATGTTTCGTTTCAACACATGTTGGTATGTTGCCCCGAGTCATATTGATGAGAACTTCTGATAATTGAAACAAAATTCCAGGGTCCCCTCAAGTTTGAATAATCAAGAGCCTACTGTACATGCAATTTCGAAGCAGTTTTTTTTTGTTTTCAATGATACCCTTCGAACTCGTCTGCAGTGCAACCCATGTAAATTCTGGAGTATGAGTAATTGGTACGAAAAAAAAATTACACAACATTGTCAACGATCATGGTTCAGTAATTCTAAGAGTCTATGCTTGGGCTTGCTAGTGCTGCATTTTAATCTAGGAGCACAAAAAACAACATACACGTTCGCCATTTTGTCCATCACTGTATAATTTTATTTATTTATTTTTCTGCTCTTATTTTAAGCAATCAGTTATTCCAAGTGAAAGGGGATGTGAAGCTCTGCTGAATGTGATTAAAAATACTTTTTATGTTGACCTCTGTCTTAATTTACCAACTGTAACTAAGTCTGCTTTCATGAACTCGATCATGGTCGATCATTTGGGCCTTTTAAATTTTATACTAAACAAAGATGTCAGCATCTGCCACCAACAGAATAACTAGGTTTCCAAAACAGACTGCCATTAAATGATTTTTTTCTGCAGTTTTCTACCCAGTCATTGGTATATGCAGCATTGCCTAATTGCCCAGCGATTGAAAGATGGGGCAGCCGATACCTGTCCTAAAGCAGGTGGTGCAACCAATCCACTGAATTACAGGCCGATCACCTTGAGAAGTATCCTGTGCAAGCTTTTTGAGCATATACTCCAACCAAATCACTTTTCTTGAACTTAACTTCTTTCACAACTGTCCGAATGATTTTAGAAAACAATATTCTTGTGAAACCTAACTACCCCTCTTTACCAACGATTTGCTTTCTGCAGCTGACCACACTTGTGTTACTGACTTCGTATTTTTTACTACCAAAAAAAAAAAACCTTTCAGTACCATTGCTACTTGTCTCCTTCTACTAAAACTAAGCATCTTAAACACTGACCCTAATTTATTGCAATGAATTTAATTTCCGTATCTAACAGGACCTAACATGTCCTAACATGACAGGCCAACCATTATAGCTCACAGATCTGTTCTGTCACTTGCAGTGTACTGCAAGGCTCAAGTCTCCAGGCCCTTATTATTTATCTATGTCACTGAATGCCCCACCTGAATTTCTTCAACAATGAGAACAGGACTATGTGGCCCACATAGGCTTGTGCGAATATTCGAGCGCTTCGGATATTCGAACCAATATTACATTATTCGAATTCGCTTCGATTCGAATTTAAATTCTTGGAAATTTCGAAGTATTTGAAATGAACGAATAGGTGTATATTAGTTCACATGTAACCCCCCTGTAAAGGTGGTTTCACTGCGGTGGAGGGGTGCTATAGCGTGAATACACCTTTCCAGGAAAAATCCGCACTGCCGCGAAGCCACACTTCAAGGTTAAATGAACATATTGCCCTCACATCGATTTATTTTTTTAAGTTTAAAAGCTTGTTATACCGGCTTATATGCTCTAAGTATAGTAAATTTTAAAACGCAACATATTTTACAGGTTATCACTTGCATACTACCGAAAGTCAAATTCTGCTACTATTCAGAGTTGCTTCCACTTTCTTTGAACCAAAAAGAATGACATTTGCGCATTCCTTGTTTCAATTTAAAAAAAATATTGTGCAGGTTATTTGGGTCATGACAAACATGCTCATTTTTGAAAATAGTATGTGATATATACCATCCGAATTCGATTCGAAATTACTTGACCAAATCGCTATTCACTTCGAACTTAAAATTTACTATTCGCACAAGCCTAGTCCCACACAATACAACTAAACTACACGGTTGTATTGCATTTCCATCTTATCTTGACAACATGAAATTTCCTGAAATACTACTACGCACATCATTACTTCTGTTTACTTGATTGACAATTTTCAGTTGTTTAACGTCAACACTTAAAGTGCCTTGACATCTATAGCAAGAATAATTCATCATGAAATATACATATTAACTATGTGATCAACAATGCTCAACCCATTCTCATTTTTAGTGACAATTTTTTTTCCCAACTTATGTTCAGTTAAAGTGCTTCTTAAACATTAGACATATTGTCACGTGGTCGTGACGTCGACGAAGGCAGCAGTCAGCACGTCCGAGGTGAAACTCTTTATTAGGCCGAACTTGTGGCCGGGAAAATGAAACTCCAGCTACAGCAATAAACTGATAGCGGCGAACAGAGCGTCGACCGTCGATCAACTGACAAGCGGTCAAGCGTGTCGGCTTTTATACAGGCGCTATCGAACTTTCCAGCGATATCGCTGGTGGCGGCGTTATCTCTCGACAAAGCTGGAACATTCGCGTGCGGCGCGCAATCTTAACAAAACGATCTACAATGATCGGGAAGTTTCGCGAACAATGTGGCGCGGTTTGCGCTGAGCGTTGCTGACAGTCTTGGAGCGTGTAGCTTCAACTCATGAAACATAAGACGCGCGGCAATGCCCCCCTCTGAAAAAGCATCGTCCCGATGCTTGAAAACAGAACACGAATAAATGCAATACTAAAGAAAACTAATAAAGAAAGCAAACATTAGAGTCCTCTGGTGCGTTAACGTGCATAGTACGGTTTAAGGCGCACCACATGCACGACCTCGGGTCGAGCTCGGCGCCTCTGAGAGTTCGTGATGCCGTCGGGGACAACCTCGTAGTCGAGTGCGCCGAGACATCGAAGTACCCTGTACGGTCCGAAGTATCGTCGCAGAAGCTTCTCGCTCAGTCCGCGTCGTCGTATTGGTGTCCAGACCCAGACACGGTCGCCGGGCTGGTACTCCACGAAGCGTCGTCGAAGATTGTAGCGACGGCTGTCGGTGTTCTGGTGGGTCTTGATGCGCAGGCGGGCGAGCTGTCGAGCTTCTTCGGCACGTTGTAAGTAAGCGGCGGCGTCGAGATTTTCTTCATCGGTGACGTTCGGTAGCATGGCGTCGAGCGTCGTCGCCGCGCTCCTTCCGTAGACCAACTTGTACGGCGTCATCCGCGTCGTTTCTTGGACAGCCGTGTTGTAAGCGAAGGTCACGCACGGAAGGACGGCGTCCCACGTCTTGTGCTCAACGTCGACGTACATGGCCAGCATGTCGGCGATGGTCTTATTTAGACGTTCGGTGAGGCCATTGGTCTGTGGATGGTAGGCGGTGGTGCGGCGGTGGCTCGTCTCGCTGTATTTGAAGATCGCCTGAGTTAAGTCAGCAGTAAAGGCGGTACCTCTGTCTGTGATGAGGACCTCTGGGGCGCCATGACGCAAGACGATGTTCTCCACGAAGAACTTGGCTACCTCGGCGGCACTGCCTTTGGGCAAGGCCTTTGTCTCGGCGTAGCGAGTGAGGTAGTCAGTTGCTACGACGATCCACTTGTTGCCGGAAGTCGACGTCGGGAACGGCCCCAGTAGGTCCATCCCGATTTGCTCGAACGGCCGGTGAGGTGGTTCGATTGGCTGCAGAAGTCCCGCTGGCCTAGTCGGCGGTGTCTTCCGTCGCTGGCAATCTCGGCAAGTCTTAACGTAGTGGGCGACGTCGGCAGCAAGGCGTGGCCAGTAGTATTTTTCCTGTATTCTGGCGAGCGTGCGGGAACCACCGAGGTGTCCAGCCGTCGGGTCGTCGTGTAGGGCCTGGAGGACTTCTGGTCGCAATGATGAGGGCACGACGAGAAGGTAGTCGGTTTGAAGGGGCGAGAAGTTCTTCTTCAGGAGAACGCCGTTCCGTAAGAAAAACGACGGCAGTCCTCGCTTGAATACCTTCGGAACAACGGTGGTCTTGCACTCGAGGTACTCAATAAGGCCCCCCAGTTCCGCGTCGGCCCGTTGCCTTTCGGCGAAGTCGTCGGCACTTATAGTTCCGAGGAAGCAGTCATCGTCGTCGTCTTGCGGCGGCGCGTCGACAGGGGCACGAGACAGGCAGTCGGCGTCAGAGTGTTTTCGTCCGGACTTGTACACGATGGTAATATCGAATTCTTGAAGCCTCAGACTCCATCGTGCGAGACGACCTGAAGGGTCCTTCAAGTTAGCTAGCCAACATTAAGGCGTGATGGTCACTAACAACTTTGAAGGGCCTGCCATAGAGGTAGGGGCGAAACTTTGACGTAGCCCAGAGGATGGCAAGGCATTCCTTTTCTGTTGTGGAATAGTTTGCTTCTGCCTTGGATAGTGACCGGCTAGCACAACTGATAACCCTTTCAAGCCCGTCAGTCTTTTGCACAAGGACGGCACCGAGTCCTACGCTGCTTGCGTCGGTGTGTATTTCCGTATCGGCGCAATCGTCGAAATGTGCAAGTATGGGTGGCGCCTGCAGGCGTCGTTTAAGTTCTTGAAAGGCTTGCACTTGCGCCGTTTCCCACCTGAATTCCACGTTATTCTTCGTGAGAAGCGTCAGTGGTTCGGCGATACGTGAAAAGTTTTTGATGAAGCGTCTGTAATAGGCGCATAGGCCGAGAAATCGGCGCACGGCCTTCTTGTCGGTGGGTGGCGCGAAGTCGGCGATGGCAGCTGTTTTCCTCGGGTCTGGGCGCACTCCAGACTTGCTGATCACATAACCGAGAAACAAGAGCTCGTCGTACGCGAATCGGCACTTTTCTGGCTTCAGGGTCAGTCCAGAGGCCTTGATTGCTTGAAGTACTGCCTCAAGCCGCCGGAGATGCTCGTCGAAGGTCGAGGAAAACACGACGACGTCGTCCAAATACACTAGGCACGTCTGCCACTTCAATCCGGCCAGTACGGTGTCCATGACACGCTGGAATGTCGAAGGTGCCGAGCAAAGACCGAAAGGCATGACCTTGAACTCAAACAGGCCGTCGGGTGTTATAAAGGCAGTCTTTTCTCGGTCTCTCTCGTCGACTTCGATTTGCCAGTAGCCGGTCTTGAGGTCCATCGACGAAAAGTACGTTGCGTTGTGAAGTCGATCCAGGGTGTCGTCTATTCGTGGGAGGGGGTACACGTCCTTCTTCGTGATTTTGTTCAGGCGCCGATAATCAACGCAGAAGCGCAGTGTCCCGTCCTTCTTCTTCACTAACACCACGGGTGACGCCCACGGACTCTTGGACGGCTGGATGATGTCGCGTAGCATCTCGTCGACTTGTTTCTTTATCGCGTCGCGCTCTCAAGTAGAAACTCTGTAGGGGCTCTGACGGAGTGGTCGAGAATTTTCTTCTGTTATAATGCGGTGCTTCGCAAGGGGCGTTTGTTGGACCCGCGATGACGACGAGAAACAGTCCTTGTATTGCAGGAGCAGGGTTTTGAGCTAGTCTTGCTTGGCCTTCGGAAGGCTCGGGTTGATGTCAAAATCCGGTTCGGGACCACTATTCGTCGAAGGAGGTTCGGCAGCATCGAAGAGGGCGAAAGCATCGCTGGCGGCTACACATTCGTCGATGTAGGCAACCGTCGTACCAAAGTTGACGTGCCTATATTCGTGGCTGAAGTTTGTCAGGACTACCTTTGCTTTACCGTCACGCAGCTCGGCTATACCTCGTGCGACGCAAATTTGACGGTTCAGGAGTAGGTGCTGATCGCCCTCGATGACGCCTTCAAGGTTCGCAGGTTTTTCGGTGCAGACGGAAATAATGACGCTGGAGCGCGGCGGAATGGTCACCTGCTCTTCTATCACATTCAATGCATGGTTGCCTGGCATCGCGTGGGGCGGGAGCACTTTGAGGTCAGTGTTATCGACTCAGACCTCAGGTCGATGACGGCGCCATGGTCACTTAGGAAGTCCATTCCAAGTATCACATCCCTGGAGCAGTTTTGTAGGATTACAAAGCTCCAGGATAAGTTCGGTTATTGATGGTGACTCTCGCCGTGCAGACACCAATCGGCGTTATCATGTGGCCTCCAGCTGTCCGGATTTCGGGTCCACTCCAAGCGGTCTTTACTTTCTTCAGCTTGGTGGCGAATGGCCCACTGACGACGGAATAGTCGGCCCCAGTGTCGACGAGAGCGGTGACGTTGTGGCCGTCGATGATAACGTCGAGGTCACTAGTTCGTCGTCTTGCGTTGCGGTTGGGTCGCGGCGTCGGGTCATGGCTGCGTCGGTATGTCCCGCTGCTTCTATGTTGCATCGTTGGGTCTTCTTCAATCCGCGAGGTTTCGTCGGCAGGGCTTCGTCTGCTTCGCGTCGTGTTCTGCAGGTCTCGTCGCGTTGTCGGCGGCGGCGGCCGCGGAGGATCTTCGGCATTTCGTCGTGCAGCAACCGCACCTCCATCGGTTGCTGCCCTTAGTTTCCCGGATACGGGCTAGGCGACCGGCCCCGGTTTGGGCCAGTGTACTGCCGGCGGTGCGGTGACATGTAACGGCTGGGCGACGGCGAGCGGGAAGGTCGTCGTTCTTGCCACTGTGTTCCGGTGAGGTAGTCGTTGATGTCGCGAGGCCGTTCGTTTGGCTGCGGGCGCGGCGCGTTGACGGCGAATCCGCGTAGCCCAATCTGACGGTACTTGGCAGCGGCGGTACGTGTGGCCGGCCTCCCCGCAGTGGTAGCAGAGCGGGCGGTTGTCAGGGGCGCGCCAGACATCGGTCTTCCTCGGGGTGTAGCGCTGGCCGACAGGTGGGCGGTAGGGCGTCGGTGGCGGCGCCGGCGTCTGGCCGACAGGTGGACGGTAGGGCGTCGGTGGCGGCGGCGTCTGGCGACGGTACTGCGGCGGTGTGTCGTCTTGGCGTGGGCGTGGAGGAGGAGCATGACGGCGGGCTGCAGCAGCATAGCTCATAGCTTGCGGCTGCGGCTCTACTAGCTGAGGCGCACCGAGTGAATGCTGGATCTCCTGGCACACGACGTTGGCGATGGAATCTACTTGAGGTTGCGACGAAGGTAGAAGTTTTCGCAGCTCCTCTTGCACGATTGCTCGAATCGTCTCACGCAGGTCGGTGGATCCTAGCGCTTGAACGTCGGCGTAGCTTGTGGTCGAGAAGCTGCGGTTGTATTGCCGGGCACGCATTTCCAACGTGCTCTCGATTGTTGTGGCCTCGGAGACAAATTCCTGGACTGTCTTGGGTGGGTTCCGCATGAGCCCAGCGAAGAGCTCTTGCCTTACTCCCCGCATGAGGAAACGGACCTTCTCCTCAGTCATGTTAGGGTCGGTGTGGCGGAAGAGTCTAGTCATTTCTTCCGCGAAGATTGTCACTTTTTCATTCGGGAGCTGGACCCGTGTCTCCAGTAAAGCGGCGGCCCTTTCTTTTCGCACGACGCTTGTGAATGCTGCGAGGAAGCTGGTCTGGAAGATGTCCCACGTTGTCAGCGTAGACTCCCTGTTCTCGAACCACGTCCTGGCGCTGTCTTCCAAAGAGAAGTACACGTAGCGTAACTTGTCGCTGAGGTCCCAGTTGTTGAAGGCTGCAGTCCTCTCGTACGACTCGAGCCACGTTTCTGGGTCCTCACATGATGATCCCCGAAAGATCGACAGCTCCCTTGGCTGCTGCATCACTGATCGCGGGCAGTGGCGCAGTGTCTGTCATCGTTGCCGCAGTCGTGGTCCTGGCCTTTCTGTTCCGAGTGTTGTCGGGTAGAGGCCCGTACTCCGGTGCTAGGCCTTGTTGCCTACGGCTAGCTCGCTGGTCGTGGTTGGCGTCGATGTCTTCTCCGCGCTGGGGGCTGGGTTCACGGCTTGACGGGGGCGTCCGGATCATGAAGGAACAGCACCTCCACCAGATGTCACGTGGTCGTGACGTCGACGAAGGCAGCAGTCAGCACGTCCGAGATGAAACTCTTTATTAGGCCGAACTTGTGGCTGGGAAAATGAAACTCCAGCTACAGCAATAAACTGATAGCGGCGAACAGAGCGTCGACCGTCGATCAACTGACAAGCGGTCAAGCGTGTCGGCTTTCATACAGGCGCTATCGAACTTTCCAGCGATATCGCTGGTGGCGGCGTTATCTCTCGACAAAGCTGGAACATTCGCGTGCGGCGCGCAATCTTAACAAAACGATCTACAATGATCGGGAAGTTTCGCGAATGTGGCGCGGTTTGCGCTGAGCGTTGCTGACAGTCTTGGAGCGTGTAGCTTCAACTCATGAAACATAAGACGCGCGGCAATATCAAAACACAAGTCTGCTTCTTCAATTTGGGACTCTTACTCTTTTACACCCGTAGTCGTTGCACTTGAAGCTATCCAACATCATACAGGTCGGTTCATTGCTACCAGCTATTCTCATAGCACCAATATCACTCCAATGAAATACTCTCTCGACCTCTCTTACTAAAGAAGAGAAATAGCCCACATTTACATTTTTTTCCCATAAAACCTTTTCTTACTAACCCTGAGCTGAAGCAATTTTTGTTGTCACCACCCTGCTATGTTCCTTTGGTGTAAATTACTGTTTAAACGTTTAGGTTGTATTCTACCAGAACAACATGTATTTCCATTTGCTTGTGCCAAAGATGTCTTTTGAATGGAATCACATCCCTGCCTACGTTGCCAGTAACGCCTAGTACACATTCAATGCTACCATTTTGAACAAGTTTTGAACTCTCAGTCGTCCCTGTAATTCTGCAATGACGCTGAAAGTATTTAAATAAGTAAACAACACTTTGAGAGTATACTAATGCAAGGGAAAATGAACAATCTGAGACTCTTCCAAAGCCAATACTTATTGAAACTTCCCTGATATGTGCTGCAGGGCCCTTATGATGCAAAAAAAAAAATTTCTAGGCATAAAGTATACTGCATACAGAGATAGAAAACAGCCATAGTTTTGAATCAAATAAACATAAACATGGTCAGAGAAGTAGAGTAAGATGGATAGAAAAATGTGAAAGAGAGGAGCTTCAAAGAAACACGCAACCTGCAGACAATGTAGTCCTCAACCCACCTGACTAAACGCCCCTGAGAAGAACCCTCTTCCGAAGATGAGATGCTTTGAAGAAATTTTGGCTGTACATCAAGGAGAGAAAGAGAAAGAATAGAAAATAAAGAACCACACAAAGAGAACATGCACAAAGTACCTACAAAAACATCTCCAAATGGTCATTTATACAAAAACACACGAAGCAGTATTTTTACACACAGAAACATTTCTGAAGCCCTTATTATGAGGTCTGCGAGGTCACCTTAACGCCAACAGGGAAGCTTAGCAGAACAAATATATCACAAACAGGATGCAGAAAGAGCAGCAGTATGAACGTACACTCCATGGCCTAGCCGTTTAAGGCCGCGCACTGCGGAGCGAGTAGTCGCTGCGACAAACTGAACATTCTTGCCATAAAAATAAAAATTGTGAACTGTAATAGCCAGTTCTCTCTGCAACAGTTTATATAAAAATCGGGGGTGGATAACTCCATGGTAAGGGGAGTCAACCCACACTCACTAAAAACCATCATCCTATAACATATTGAAACTTATGGCAGGATCCTTGGTTGGAACTGATGTTCACTCATTTCTAGCTACAATACAATATTAATCCTTTCTGAAACAAAGAGTTGCTGTAAATATGATATAAATATGCAACATGATAGTGTACAAGGCAAAAAGGGGCCAATGAAAATGCCGGAAATAAACTTAGACACTATTTTAGAGGTTCTAAACAAGTGATCAAAGGCCTGGCTTAAATGAAATAAACTTGAAACATTTGCTGTTGAACTTCAAGTTTGTCAAAAGCATGTTCTTGGTC
Organism: Rhipicephalus sanguineus; assembly: GCF_013339695.2. NCBI lineage: Eukaryota > Metazoa > Arthropoda > Arachnida > Ixodida > Ixodidae > Rhipicephalus > Rhipicephalus sanguineus. Next base: position 171,927,132 of record NC_051176.1, read on the forward strand.
TGTTTTATAAGCTTCCTTGCCCTAAAAAAACCATCACTAGATAATGCACCCCTCTGAAACAACAGGTGCCACAACAAAAACATTTTCCTTCAGAAATCTTTGGTCGCTGCTGCTTTTTTTCCCCCTTTGATATCTCATATATAACATGGAAATGGCACAAGTACTGAAGCCAAAATAGTGTTTCACAGGTTTTATAATGTTAGAGCCAAGCTCAGTAGCAAGCGGTAGTGAAATGCTTTTTGAGTTGTTAAAGGGACACTAAAAAGAAACAATGAATTGGTTTAGATTGATAAAGTGTGCTCGGAGAACTCTTGTGTAGTTTATTTCACCACCATAGGTTTATTATTAGAGGAGAAAACCAAGTTCAAAGTTTCATTTTTAAATTTCGTGCTGAACTTTGTAATTCGTGACGTAGAAGGTTTCAAAGAGCGTTTAACGTATTTTGGCGCCACTGGCTCGACGAAATTTCCACAAACTCGTTATGTCAAGTCTCTGGCCCCCTCAGAGGACAATATACTTCGATCTAACCGATTAGGAACTACGTAGGCCCAAGCAGGCGCCGTCAAAAATATGTGACGTCACGGCAAATGGTGCGGGAATTCCAAGGTGGCGTCGCCACCTGTATTTTCTTTTTGCGCGTTTTCTCGCTTATTAAGCGTCTTCTCGCAGCAAGCGTGGTGTTTTTGGTATCGTGGAAGACTACTTTATTAATGCAAGAAAAATCGTTTTGCTCTTTAGTGTCCCTTTAATAAAAAAATGCTAAGTCAAAGTAAGCTTATTTCTTTAATTTAGTACATATCCCCACCTAAGATGCCATCTTTCAGTTAGTTGTGCTAATTTCTCACTATTTACAAGATGAGCAGAACATCCTGAATGTTTGGTGGCCAGTACTAACACTACAGTATCACTCAACAAACAGAACTCTAGCTCTATTGCTGAGCATAGTTGAGCACTAGCAGAGCCATAATATAGAGGCCATGGAGGAGATGACGAAACAAGAATTTCCTTTCAGTCAAAGCATGCAGCGGAAAGAGTAATTCATAGGAGCCATATAGGCTCTCATATGCCGCTTTTCCATAGCACCTCTTAAAATTGCATGATACATGAACACTGCAAGAGAAGTAAAATCCATCACCAATAGCAAATGTAACATCCACGCAGTTCTCACTTTAAAGATTGCAGTAGAAGCATCAACAATCCCAGTCATGTTCGCCAGGTGTGAACACAAGATAAACCCATGCCACCAGCATTTTTAAAAGCAGCTTTAAGTGCTTGTAACAAACCAATCATATGAGGCAAAATTATGCAAGTAGGAACTCAGTTTCGCCTTTAAGGCATGAAGTCACCAGCAAGAACTCAAGCTCTTTGAGTTGTGTTTACAGCTTGCTCTACATGTTTTGTGTAAAAATCTGGTAGCAGTATATTAGGCGAACTTTTATTTTGAACCCAAAAATATTGGGTGCATGTTAGATACGAGCAAATACAGTACTTTTCATACTTGAACTTCCATACAGTTCTCCTTACCCTCTATTGCCAACTGTCAACATCTCCAAAATGCACTGGCTAATCATTAAAAGCATACAGTCGAAACAAACCACTAGTAAGCAGATTTCAGACAAGTTATAAACCCTTTGAGGGTCTATGCCGTACATGTACGGCATCACCTAACAGCAGTCATGGGCACATTACCAGTAATAAGTAGCAGTGTTACAGTTAGTTTTCAAAAATAACCTGTTACATGCCGTTACTTCTCCATTACTGTATAAAATAAGTAATAGATCACATACCAAATGATCGAATTTATTTAATAAAAACGCACAAAGGCATGCGGGTAGTCAACATTGCACTTCGTAAAACCCTAGACGAAGGAAACCTAGAAGGTGGCCTAACACCAGCATTCGTTGCATCAATTTTTTTGTTAGTGCACCATTGGTGAAAAGACCCCTTACATGCAAATAATAATAATAAACGTCTTAGGAATCTAGAAGTGGAAAACGTGGATGATGCACTGGAATGAGGGCATTATGCTAGAACGTTTATTAGCGATACCCAGAAGCGCATGCGAAGAGTAACGGGGAGTGCGTACGAGTGTAGACAACGTCCATTGTGTCTATTCTCTATGTTCAAGGTGTATCAGACCCTACTCGGAGAGGTTTGTGTCCACTGGGCGTAACGCTCTCCTTCGGACATGTATTCGTGAAGACCGCACACCTGCGGACGATCGATCACCTGCAGGTCATCTACAACCATGATGCAGGGATTGCGACGTGACATACATTGGCGAAACGGGCAGGAATGGATCAACGAGGCTTAAAGAGCACAAACGGGATGTTGCTAAAGCAACCGATGCAACGCATTCTAAGACGGAGCTTGTTGAACACTGCTGGACAACAGGGCACAGCTTTGACCTTTACTTTGGGAGGACGCTGGCTCGTGAACTAAGGTGGGGGGGTGTTGAGAAAACTCCTGGAATTGTGCTTCATTTGACGCGACGCATCGGCTTGCAACAACAACCACAGCCCCCTACCGGACGTTTAAAAAGACGTGCGACTAGTGGACTGGTCGACCTCCGCTCTTTTTTGTTGTTGTTGTTGTTGCCCGTGTATACTGAGGATGCCACCTGCATAGGTCACTTTGTTAATAATTGTTGTTTTAAGTCGGAGTAAACCTTTTACAATCACTTCCAAAGAGGTTTAAAAAATGTTTTGCTATTTCATGATATTTCTGGCTCTCAACAGATTCGCGCTGTGCTGCTTTCTAGCCGCCTGTCAAACACGATTAGCTCGGAGCCTCGGTTGAAGGAGACTTTAAACTTGGCGTCCTAATGATCCACCGGTACACCAAGAGCAGAGCTAGAAGCTCAAGTGACAAAAAAGATATATATATATATGCAAAAAAAACGGACGTTCAGTTGCAACCTGACTGATTTACAACGTGTAGTTTGGAAGTAAGCTTGAAGTTACATTAAATACTGAAAAAAAAAAATTGTAAAAACTGACGAAAACATCGGAATTCTACTCGGAAAACGCGACTGTTCCAATAAACAGAGTTTATTTCACCTATTTTTGAGCAGTTGGCTTTATTTTTGGAGGACTTCAGTGCGCGGCAGCTGCACACCAGAGCGAGCCGTGACATCACATTCACCGCAGCGCATGCAGGCAGGGTGCCTATCTTCCTGTCCTCCTCTTCCCTTTATCCACCTCTCCTTAACATCCCACTATCCCTCTCCCACAAAGGTCCTTAGGCGTGCCCCACCATTAAGGGGCTTTACGTCAGGTGGGACCATTGTTCGCTGCCGGTGCCGACGGCTGGCAGAGACGCGCGACGGCTGGCATTGTTGGCATGCTCGTTTCCGGTGCATGAAACGTCACCAAACGACACCTCCTCTAGTTCATGGCGTGGCCGCTAGACGCAGCAGTTTGTGAAAAACGCATTAAATCAATTATTTTCCTCTAGTCTATGTCTGAAATGGAGGTTGTGTCTATTGATTTCAGCTCCTAATATTTCAATTTGGCTGAAAATCTTGGCAGCAAAAATTCTGTTCAGTACCCCTTTAAAGACCGACCACCGACCTCAGTTTTCTGCAGGGCAGGTCTTAGCAACCTCCCCTCCTAAACTGCAAGGGGAGCAGTGTTGTGGAAACGTGGAGAGGTTTATGGAAAAGTAACTGTAACGGCATTTCCCGTTGCAGTTACTGTGTAAAAAAGTAACGGTGTTATAGTTAGAAGTTCCTTTAACTTAAAGTAACTAGTTACAGTTACAAGTTACTGAAAAATGTAACTACTAGTTACTGCCTAACAGGCACCAAAGGGTTTTCGCCGTTACGACATTGCCTGTACATTTAAAATGCACGCCTTTTTCAGGTCATTTCTCTTGCTTGGCATGTGCTGCCACACCTCGGGAATACATGGAATTTTTTCATGCGCCGATGTCTCTTCATTGTTTTTTTTTCTCTTTTCCAATTCAAAGTCACTGGGACTGTGAAAAATCTTCGAATTAAGTGGGTTTTCAAATTAATGAAATATACAAAAAAGCTGGATGTAAGGAACTCTGAATTACTGAAAGTAATCAGAGGTGGTCGTTTGCTGTGCCTTGTTTGCAGCTCCAAGGGTTATGCTTTCCAGCAATACCTAGACCCAATTTTGCCGCAAACCTGAGGAAACTGTGGACCTCGTTGCTGCCAGCGCAAAAAAGTCTCGTGATCAGCTGAAATGCGGACCTGCGCAAAAAAAGACATGCTTAATTACAACACAGTTGTGACACGCGGGCAGCATGTCTCCTGCTCCTCACAGCATCAGTGCGTCATGCTGCGACCATTCACCCATTCTCTCTGGTAATATAATTTAATAATGTCCAGTGTGACAGAATTCTCAATGTGTTCTGGATGGAAAACATGATCATGGAAGTTTTCGAAGTAGGCGTTGCAGGCATGAACTCCACCAGCAGTGCAAGTGTGCAAACTGCCGGAGCAACCGCCAATCAGAGGTTTGCATACATCGCGAATTCAGTTAGATCGTTACTATTTTTTATTTTCCCAGAAAGAATGGGTAAATCATGATGCACTGACATTGCGAGAGGCATGCGACGTGCTGCCCGCGTGTCACCGCTGTGTTGCAGAGAAGCACATCTTCATTTTTCCCAGGCGCACATATCAGCTGACCACGAGACTGTTCCACCCCCTTCCCCCCTCTGGCAGCAGCAAGGCTGGGGTGCTTCACCTGTCACTCATTAGTACGGCTACATTGCATTGCCTTGTGGCTCCTAAGGGCTGTTGTTTCCGTGGATTTGCGGTGAAATCGAGATCAGGAATTGGTACATGGCACCCAAAGTTTTCGAATTAACCGGGCTGGTGCTGACCGCTGCTTGAAATTACCCACTCAAATTTACATTTTAATATACGGGAATGCAGAAATCCTTCGAATTAAGTGGGATTTCAAAATAACCGAGTTCGATTTAATGAGGTTTTACTGTATTGGTTAAAATTTTTTTTGTGTTCCACCTGCTTCACCTGTCTGCTGTGTATAACATTACAAAACCATGAAATCCCAATATTTCAATGTGATGAGTAGAGGTCGGATTTTTAAGCATTAAAGAAGTGCATTTTAGGCACCAAAAATAGTCAGTCAAAACAATGTTTTAGGCCTTCAACATCGTATATATAGGCACAATAGATTTTTACATAAATGCAAATAATTTCAAACGAAGATGTGCGTGACCTGTATCAATGACAGGAAAACAAGAAATGTTATTTAGGATGGCACAAAGATGCCAACAGTTGAACACAGCCATGCCATTGTCCTTTTTTCCACACAGTTTGCAGAACATGGTCACTCAGTTTATTCTGTAGCATGGTGAGTCAGTTCCACTGTCGAATCAACACATTCTTGGGTGTCATTGAGCATGGCTGAGAAATGAAGAGCAGGAGCTGATATCCAGGCCGCTAAAAGGCCAGAACGGAGAGATGCCTCCTATTGACAGGGTCGAATCACGTAGAACCAATTTCTCCCTTGGTGGTGAACACCTTAAAAAGTAAATTACAAACAAAACAAAAGCCATGCGCACATCCCATTTTTCTTCCTTCTTTTGTTTTTCACTATCTTTTCCCCTGACAGCTCTCGGGGTTTTACGTTCGCCAGCCACTCGTGCCATGTCAGCGCAGCGGCGTATGCTGGCCGGCAAGTCCCACTTCACTGCTGCAAGCCAGTCATGGGCATGTTACCAGTAAAAAGTAACAGTGTTACAGTTACAGTTACAGAGTTTCCAAAAGTAACTCTGTTACAGTTACAGTTACAGAGTTTCCAAAAGTAACCTGTTACAGTTACAGTTACTCTAAAAAAGTAACGGCGTTACTTTTCTGTTACTGTACAAATTATGTAATAGATCACAAACCAAATGATAGGATTTATTTAATGAAAACATAAGAAGGCATGCGCGAGTAGTCAAAATTGCACGTGGTAAAACCCTAGACGAAGAAAACCTAAATGATGGCCTAACAACAGCCTTCTTTGTGTACGCCTCATTTTGTTGCAGCAATTTATTTGTTCATGGACTGTTGGTGAAAATGGACTTTATTTGCAAATAGTAATTATAAACGTCCTTGGACACTAGAAGTGGAAACATAGTTGATGCACTGGAACGACAGCGTTATCCTACGACGTTTATTAGCGATACCCAGAAGTGCATGTGAAGAGGAACGGGGAGTGCTTCACGAGTGAAGACAACGTCCATTGTGTCTATTTCCTATGTTTGCGTCTATTTCCTATATTTCCTATTTCCTATATTGTGACGTGACTTAACATCAGCGAAACGGGCAGGAAAGGATCGACAAACGGGACATTGCTAAAGCAACTCATGCAACGCGTTTTAAGACGGAGCTTGTTGAACACTGCTGGGCAACTGGACATAGCTTTGGCCTAAACAATGCGATGACGCTGGCTCGCGAACAAAGTTGGGGGGTGAGACAAAACTACGAGTCGGAGTTAACCTTTTACAATCAGTTCCAAAGAGGTTTTAAAAAAATGATTCGCTAGTTCACGGTATTTCTGGCTCTCAACCGTTTTGCGCTCTGCTGCTTTCTAGCTATTTCCCATTACAGTTACTTTGTAAAAAAGTAACAGTGTTACAGTTACAAGTTCCTCTAACTTAAAAGTAACTAGTTAGAGTTACAAGTTACTGAAAAAGGTAACTAGTTACCGGTAACGCGTTACTGGTAACTAGTTACTGCCCAAGGCTGCTGCAAGCAGTTGTTTCCGGGAGTTGGTTTAACTTGAGGAATAGGTTAACTAGGTTGAACCCCTCAGATTTCCGAACAATGCTGCCCTATAACATGAACAATCGGCCTCAAACTGTACCCGAAAGCAAAACTTAAGGATAAGTAGTGTTCATATAGGTGCCGAAATTAAAATAGGCATTTATAGGCATTTATAGGCGTTTAGGCAAAAATGCCAAAACAGGCATTTACAGGAGTTATAAAAACACTATAAAAGCCCTTTTTAAGCTCTAATTCATGCTCATGTATCAGTGGTGTGATAGAACCATAACTAACAAAATAGGCATTTGCCTAAAATCCGGTCTCTAGTGATGAATACGCAATAAGCATACATTACTATGATGAAAAAAATAGAATTTCTTTTCAATAGTTAGCATCAATAGTAGATTGTCCCCTTGTGAAATCGTTTCAACAGTCCCATTGTGAAAGCATAAGAAGGTCACTGCCCAATGATCACTCTGGCACCGACTACATGCCGATGCCAGTGAGAATGGATTTCTTTGCATATAATAAATATTCTGCATTGTAGTGTAATGTTGATGAGCCTTTTCAACACACATAGAAACGACATTTCTCTGCCCAGGCTTCATCACTGCAAGTTTAATATGCTGCAAGCACACTATGAAAAGCAGGTTGCAACAAGAACCTTTCTAGTTAGATAATTGACAAGTAAAGGTATCTGTCCTCTTTACTAGTAAAATTAGTTACATTAAGAATGAATATCTATGAGGAGAAACTATTGCAAGACTAAAGCTTGCATAGGAAAGCCATTACTGGGCGAGTGCAGTCACAGCTTTCATTTGATCATTTTGAAGAGAATCAGAATATTCATTAATTATCCACTTATGTAAAAATTACAGGCTAACAGTGGCAGTGGCCAATACCAGCAGGGAAAGGTTATAAATACTGTTGAGCACAGATATATTGAAACACACAAAAAATCCTGTATGTTTTGTCTGTACCTAAAGGTTAAGCATGTTATACCTCGGTGGCACAGGCAGAGGCACTTTATTTTATGTTCTTTTTTAAAAGCCTCACCATAACGTTTGTACCTAAAGGTTGCAACATCCCCTTAAAAACCCCATACAAAAGTATAGCAGTGTACCAAGCATATATCAGAAACCTTCACCGTCACTTGTGATATGTTGAACGCGTGCCCCTGCAAGTGCACCTCTCCTAATTGAATTCAATCACTTCTGGAAATATTCATGCTGGAAATATTCATGCCGATGAAACTGAACTGATGTGGCAAATGAGAATTCAACTTGCAGCACACAAAAACAAGCGACAAGGGAGAGACAGACAAGGACATCCCCCGCCTTTCTTTCGCCCTTTGTTTTTTCAGTTCTTGAATTCCTATTAGCTAAGAAGCAACTGGCTAAGTTGAGTGCAATTTTGTCTAAGCAGGTGCTGTCAAATAAGGTGCTCAATCTGAAGGAAATTATGTGCTATGATGAAAAAAATTAGCAATGCACGGCAATCAACATATGGATGGCTTGTGCAACAAAAGCCTTATTTGTGAGCCTTAGCAACATGGTTTGCATTAGAAAGCTTCACTGCATAACAGTCATCCAATGCTGTGAGACAAAATAACAGCCAAGCAGTGAAGTTTATTACCTGGAGCCTCCATCTTTACATCAAATTACCAGTCCAAACTATTTTGTCATCCCCTTCAGACTTCAGATTCAATATATCTAAGTTTGACAGTGGTAACTGCTCATATATAACCAAGAAAAGGGATGGAGGGACAGCCATTAATACAGCTAAATCAACGTGGCCCCATAGACAACATGCTGAAGTTGTGTTTGGCTCCTCATGCCAGCTGCAAACTTGCCTTTTGTTTCCCCCTTTCCTTTTTTTTTTTCACACAAATATAAAGATCATTGCAAATTTAACTGTCATCTGTAATTAATTATAGCAAAACAACTAAAGTACCGCATGCTTTTTTTGGCTCATTGGTTTCATACAGTTGGTATTAAAGGAACACTAAAGGCAACTATTAAGTCAACATGGATTATTAAAATACCATTTCAGAAACCTTACAGTGCTTATTTCATGCCACGAAAATGCTTAATTTAAGAGACAGTCACATTTCCATGGTTTGCATACCCTTTGCACAATCCAAATTCCCCGTTCTCAGACAGGAGAGAATGACATATCATATGCCTTCACTGCCCAATAGATGGTGCTACAGTTTTTTGTGTAAAACATGCCTAAAGTGCCAAAGCGCAGCCAGAAAGAAAGCTGGTGACATCACACAAACACTGTCTTTTCTCTAGGTTGCAGTTAGAGTTTTGCGACTGAGTAAAGCCTTATACGTTAAAGAAGGTAGTGAAATCGGAGAACACGGACGGCGAAACTTTTTGACCACCTACGTCACCCACATCATTGTCAATAGATGGTGTCTTAAACGTTGCGGTTGTGACATGTTTCCAGCTCCCCGCTATTGAATTTGACACTTTCACTATCTAAAAGCATGGCCTCTGAGATAAGTAGTTGTTACTCAAAGGAAATTGTCGCTGGGGTGCAAGTTTTGGCAAAGCCTGGGCTAACACAGAACAATGTTTTCCCCAAGAAGAGGATACAACTGCATAGCTAGCATTTTATGCCATATTACAATGCGCTGCAAATGACAATTTTATTACTATTACGAGTGGATGAGTACTAGTCACACATTTGTACCGAGTATGCACCATGTCGTCAGACTAGTACTCAAATGTCCTGTTGGAGTTTCATTTTGTGTTTTAAATTAATTTTAACATCTCAATTACTGAAGCACTGCTGTCCGAATACTGACACTTCAGATGCTCTAGCATTAGTTTATCAGTTCAGTTTAAATTGTTATTTGCCTTTAGTGTTCCCTTCCCTAAGCTCCTTTTATTCTGCTCATACACTGTGGTAATTATTCCCAAGCAGACAGACTGGAAAGAAGGGTAGACTTAAAGCACAAGCAACTGTGTTTGCATGTCTTGCTTACTTCCATGATGAATTCGTACTAACTAGTTTAACTTTCTGCCATTCTAAGCTGATGAACAATAACATCTGGCATAGCAAATGGAAAAGATGGCAAATTCAATTAAAATGCATACTGCTATGTCAGCCTTTATGAATAAGCCAAATCCATGAGTAAAACGAAAAATGCTGCCTAGCTCAGTAGTACAAGGAACCAAGCGTCTTGACACAAACTTCAGAACATGTCCAACACTTTTACAGCTTGCAGCAAGTGTGCGTCTCTACACATAGAAAGAAAAATTAATGAAGTCCAGGTTGTCGAATTCCTCTTGCCAGTATCTTTGTCACAAAGACGACTAACAACTTCCTGGCCACCATGCTTACTAGCTTGTACTTGAGAATTTGATCATAAGCTATCCACAGCAATTTAGTTTCTAGTGTTGATTTACCAGTCTTGTAGCACCCCTTCATTGCCCTAACATTTGGCTTACCCTTTCTGTCTGTACTGCAGCATTGGCTTTAACAGGATCCTTTTCAACATTTGTAATATCCATGTACTTGGTCTGAAAGGACAAATAAAACATCAGTGCAACAATGAAGGAAGCAGCATTTGTTATTGCAACTCTTTCAATTTAGAGGTTAGGAGCCCTTTTAGCAAATGTAACTGTTAATGGAAGCATTGCACTTCATTAGGAGGTACTGCACATGGTCTACAAGGGAAAAAATATAGCACCAGGTATTTGTGATTTCTATAATTTGCATTCACATTTCTTACCTTCTCATTTTTTGAAATAGTACCTTAAAGGGGCTCAGCACTGTAAATTTCATCGTCCATTCACTTACTACGAGACTTGATAACTGTAGCACTTGTGAAAGCAGCAATGCAAAGTGTTTGATATTTTAATTTGTAGCAGAAGTCAGTTTCAGCACCGAAATCAGCATCATGCATCAACATTTTATGGAGGCAGAGGTGAGATATTATGCTGGGGGTGTTGATTGGTTGGGAATAAACAATATATTGCACACGCTTACGGCGTGCCTACTATGAACAACTTAAAAACCTGCCGGCGGCAAGTTATCTTTTCGCCCACTTTACTTTCTTCACACTTTATCCTAATTACAATGAATAACATCCCTTATACTTTCTTTGGCATTATTGTCTGCTGGTTCTCATTAATATTGTGTCTAACGAAGAAACGAGCCCTTAAAAGTCATAGTCTTTCCTCCATTAAAAACGGAAACATGTTTTATTTTAGGCTTGTTAGAGCGATGAAAAAGAGACAAATTTATGCATTACCATTTCATTTTCTGTGCAACTCGCATAAGGACTGCTGTCCAATGGCCTACACAAAGTGCAGTCTTCATCAATATTGTCAGGTTGTGATGACGTTACCCATGCAGGAAGACAGGTTTCGGCGAGCAATCAACTGCACCATTTTGCAAAGTGAACTCTTGTCCGAACCGAATTCAGCAGTGGCGCAAGCCAAACGGTGGCAAGAGCAACCGGCACCATCAGAATCCATCAAAATGAGAACCCCGTGCTGGCCTGCCTGTAATGTTTCCAACGGCAACCCTCCTGCAGTGGTATGCCACCAGGGAACCGGCAGGCTAGGCATGACAAGTGCCAGATGCCTTATTGGTCGTGGCCGCGGGTGACTAAAGTTGTAGTTAAGTGCCAAGTCAACGAAACACTTTGCAGTCATTGCATTTGTAAAGTGGAGACACCACACCGACAATGAAAGCAAGGGCGTGGATGGCATGCACAGCACTTGAATGGAAGCAACTTGGTTCAAAGTCGCCATGTTTTTGACATTGCCCACGCACCAGAGAAATAGAATGAAGTACCATACAGTGTGTGGAATTTCAGCCGTCGTTCTACACACTTCTGTGTAGTCTGTGGTGGTGCCACGGGGAAGTCGGCATAATAGAGGAAGTCTGAAAACTTAGTCGGCGACTCTACTAATACAGCATCTTTTTTTTCCTACATTCATTTTGTCGGCACATAGCGGATCCTAGGACATTAACCTTTAAACATTAGGCAGTTTGTGAGCAACAAGCCAGCTTTGCAAGCAGCTTAACATAGAAAAATTGACACGTGGTGTCAGGAAGGCACAAGCTGGCGCCTTAAAAAGATGTTTTTTTTTTTAATGCAAAGACACACAAACCTGGCACACCTGTATGATCTCGGGACGAAGAACTTGGCAAAAATCCATTGCAATGTTCTTGCAACAGCAGTTTCGACTCCTGACCGTTGATGATCCATTCTTGCGCAAAAATTCTGTGCCACTAATTAGCTTTCTAAGGGAGCAGTCTGCACTCGGATTCAAGGCACTTAGCGTCAATATCAAGGATGCATACTATTCAATGCCTCACAATGAGCTCATGAGTTACGTAGAAGAGTGTATTGACACTCTGGGCAGTAGTGTTCAGAACGTAACAAGTGTGACCACTGGTGGTTTCCTAGAGCTGGTTTCCTTTTACCTGCAGTTGACGTTCTTTGAGTGGTAGGATCACACTTTCATTCAAAAGCAGGGCATCTGCATTGGTTCCTGCGTCGCCCTTGAGCTCAGTGACCTATTTTTCGCAGCTAGACCGCAGGTTAGCATGCCTCTTGGACAGGTCAAATGTGCTTTGAGTTTTCTGCTATGTTGACAATTTTCTAATTACCCCCATCCTTCCGTCCACTGCATTGACTCCTATGTTTCACTGATACTTGGATTGTTTCCGATGTCCCTCGATCCGCTAGTACTTACCCATGAAGTGTTGGAAGGTAATCCGCTAAGATTTCTTGGTCTCCGGCTTCACTTCATGAATAACAATGTCAGCTGGGAGTATGAGCCCCATGACAAAAAGCCCCTTGTGCCTTACTCTTCCAGTCACTAAAAGTGGTTAAGCATAGTATTGCTAAAACGTGCTTCTTGAACTCCATCAGGAGAACTTGCTTCCACAGGTGTAAGGTTAGTGTGAGCACAATATCCACAACCTTCGTCCTTCATCTTCTTCGCCTGCATATAATCATCATTGACTCGGTGAAAGTCATCGTAGCGAGTTTTTCGATCCTGTTGACTTGCCTCAGTGTTGAGGCGGGCGCGGTGGCGACCAGCGGCAAGGCGAGGGATTAAGTGCTCACTCTACGACGCCGACAAGTCCACGGGGACGTCAAAAAAAGAGACGTCGAGCGGAGATGTCAGTTGACAGCCGTAAACAAGAAAGAAGGGTGAGTAGCCAGTAGTGCGCTGTGTATCGGTATTGTATGCAAAGGTCACGAATGTCAGGATGGTATCTCAGTTGGTGTGGTCGGTGCTGATATACATAGAGGTAATTTCAGAGAAAGTTCGCTGAAAGCACTCTGTGAGGCCATTGGTCTGGGGATGGTAGCTGTAAGTTGTCTTATGAATGGCGTTACACTTGCGGAGAATGTCCTCGAGCAGTTTCAGCGCAAACATCCTGCCACAGTCACCCAAAAGGATGCACAGTGCGTTATGTCACAAAAAGATAGCTTCCAAGAAGAAAGTCGCAATGTCCTCCGCGGATCCTGAAGGCAGTGCAGCTGTTTCGGTGTACCTTGACAATAGTCTTGAGAATCAGGTTGACTGTCTCGACAAGGCTGATTACCCGCAGCATGTCGTTGCATTTGCTGCTAGTCAGCTCCTTAAAGAAGTCAAGTGCCCTTTTTGTGATGTCCGTAATGAGGTGGGTAAGAGGTCGAGAAACCTGGCAGTTGTCCCTTACATTCACCAGGTCTCATACTACCTTAAAGGGGCCCTGCAACACTTTTCCAAGTAATCATCAAATGGCATCATTAAAGGAGTTTACTGCCTCACGAATCGACTGCCGCAAAAATTTTTAGAATTCGTCAAGTACGAGGGGAGCTACAGGGATTTGACGCACGCTTCAAGTACTTTCTCGCTCCTTTCATACCAGCAAGCGCACTGAAAGCTACGCAAGGGGGGGGGGTCAAGGGGACAAGAAGATGCATCCGTTCGTCAGCACGCATCATGACCTTGAGCACTGTCTTTTCTTTTTCTTCGAATGCACGGCTTACTTTCAGCATGATTGTGAACGAGCATGTGGGCATGTCGCGGTAACCGTGGTAACTATGCAGCTCACGATGCTCAAATCAGCCAATGGCTGTGGACATTGTACTTATGGTGCGGTCATTTGGGTTTATGGCATCATTTGTCAAGAGAAGAGCGAGACCTGAAGGCGCATTAATGTGCACTTGTGCGAGCACCTTTGGAATGTGTGGGCAGGCAACACCGGGCATTTGAGTGCACATTGTAAGTGCTGTGGCTGTGCTCCCGTGTATAATAATTGTGTGGTTGTTTTTAGGAGTGGAAATCAACTAACAAGAGAGATTGCTGAGGTGGCAGAGATGGCTCGACTTGGTGACGCCTGTGCATGCTTTCTTTCTTTCCTTTCCTCTAACGAACTTGATTAATCTGTTTTCGTCACCGATATCTCCGGGATAATGGCTCACTTTTGGTGTCGCAGTTGTGGTTTTTTGTTTTTCGGCAAATGCGCAGTAGCACAGTTTCACTTATGCGTCATTACTAGAGGCTGGATTTTTAGGCATTAAAGAAGCTCATTTTAGCGCTAAAAATAGGCAGGCAAAACAACCTTTTAGGCCTCAAATATCGTAAATATAGGCACAATAAACTTTCACATAAATGCAAGTAATTTCAAATGAAGAGATGTGCGACCTCTATCCACGACAGGAAAGCAAAAATGTCATTGCTTAAGATGGCACAAACGCGCCAACAATTGAACATAGCCGTGCAATTGTGCCATATCCCGCACGGTTTGCAGAACACGGTCTCTCCCGTGTTCTGCAGGGTGTCAAGGGTCCACTGTCGAATCAACACACTCCTGGGTGTCTTCGGCATGACTAAGAAGGGCAGAACAGGAGCAGACAGCCATATCACTAAAGGACCAGAAGGGCGGGATTCCTCCTATTGGGCAGGTCGAATTGCGTAGAGCCTATTTCTCCCCTGGCAGTGAAACACTGGCGTAGCCACCAGGCTTTTCAGTCTTGCGTGTGTGCATATATACACGCACACATACAAACGCAAGCACGAAGATACATGAAGTATGGTTGAACCCCTCCCCCCCCTCCCCTAAAGAAATTTCTGTCTAAGCTACGCTACTGCAGTGAACACCTTAAAAGTAAATTACAAACAAAACAAAAGCTGCGTGCACAACACATTTCTCTTTCTTTTTTTGCTCCTCATTCTTCTTTCCGCTGAGGCTCTCTGCGGTTTCGCATTTGCCAACTGCTCGCACAATGTCAGCGCAGCGGTGAATGCTCACCGGCGTGTCCTACTTCACTGCTGCTAGCGCTTGTTTCCGGGAGTTAGTTGGACTAGAGGACGAGGTAGAACCCCATAGTTCCCAACAGTCAATGTTATGCGGTAACATGAATAACGGTCTCAAGAGCACCCAGAAACGAAACTTGAGGCTAAATAGCGTTCATATGAGTGCGAATTTTGAAAATAGGCATTTATAGGCATTTGTAAGCATTTAGGCATGAACACCAAAAATAGGTATTTATAGGCACTATAAAAACACTATAAAAGCCCTTCTTAAGGGGGGACGTGGCAATGAAAACTATCTTTGTTATTTATCGAGATAAAGTGATGAAATTTTGCAAGCAGATGTGATATGTTGTGCTGATATCATAACTGAAATCGGTTTTGAGTTATCTTTTGTAGTTTTTGAGTTACAACACTTGATAGACTCTCAATGTCATCCCAAAATTAATTAATTAATTAGGCATAAGTTCATCAAGATTTTTGCATAAGGATATTCACAAGGGCCCATTCTGTGCCATAATGCTATTGGTTTATTTTTTAATGTTCAAATAAGCACACACAAAAATTTTTGAAATTTCTTGTACATATTGTCTTACTAACAACTTTTACAAAAAGCCAATTATAAAAGTCTGTATGATGTGCAGACAAATATGGACAGCTTTACGGCACTCACCAATGTCTCAGGATCTAAGCACAGAAAAAGGAATGGTTATATCTTTATTTGTTGTGAAATGGGACAGGGATGACTGACAGTAACTGTTCAAAAAATGAAAGCTGAGAAAATGGAGCTCAAAGAAAATGGAGCTAAAAGCTAAGAAAATGGAACTCGGAAGGAAGCTGGTTTTATTTTTCATTGGAGAAATGCAGCTTTGCGGCTATCTTGAGCTCTATCTGTCCTCTTTATGATGACACCAATATGGTGGCACTGTGCCAAGGGAAAACTTCAATTTGCATTTTCTAGAGCCCAATTTTCTCATAGTTTTCGATGACAGCACACTAGTAAAATGCTTTTTTCTTCAACTTCTACTGCTTATCTTGGTCTAATATTTCACTGTGACTTAAAACATGGTCTCAGGATTGCAGAAAAAAATAAATTGAAAAATTGAACAATTTGACCAAATTTACCATTCCCATTGCCACGTCCCGCCTTAACCTCTAATTTTTCTTTCTTTTTTTGCTCTTCATTCTCCTTTCCGCTGATGGCTCTCCGCGGTTTCGCATTCGCCAACTGCTCGCACAATGTCAGCGCAGCGGCGAATGCTCACCGGCGTGTCCCACTTCACTGCTGCTAGTGGTTGTTTCCGGGAGTTAGTTGAACTAGAGGACGAGGTAGAACCCCGTAGTTCCCAACAGTCAATGTTATGCGGTAACATGAATAACGGTCTCAAGAGCACCCAGAAGCGAAACTTGAGGCTAAATAGCGTTCATATGAGCGCCAATTTTGAATATAGGCATTTATAGGCATTTGTAAGCATTTAGGCATGAACGCCAAAAATAGGTATTTATAGGCACTATAAAAACACTATAAAAGCCCTTCTTAACCTCTAATTTTTCTTTCTTTTTTTGCTCTTCATTCTCCTTTCCGCTGATGGCTCTCCGCGGTTTCGCATTCGCCAACTGCTCGCACAATGTCAGCGCAGCGGCGAATGCTCACCGGCGTGTCCCACTTCACTGCTGCTAGTGGTTGTTTCCGGGAGTTAGTTGAACTAGAGGACGAGGTAGAACCCCGTAGTTCCCAACAGTCAATGTTATGCGGTAACATGAATAACGGTCTCAAGAGCACCCAGAAGCGAAACTTGAGGCTAAATAGCGTTCATATGAGCGCCAATTTTGAATATAGGCATTTATAGGCATTTGTAAGCATTTAGGCATGAACGCCAAAAATAGGTATTTATAGGCACTATAAAAACACTATAAAAGCCCTTCTTAACCTCTAATTTTTCTTTCTTTTTTTGCTCTTCATTCTCCTTTCCGCTGATGGCTCTCCGCGGTTTCGCATTCGCCAACTGCTCGCACAATGTCAGCGCAGCGGCGAATGCTCACCGGCGTGTCCCACTTCACTGCTGCTAGTGGTTGTTTCCGGGAGTTAGTTGAACTAGAGGACGAGGTAGAACCCCGTAGTTCCCAACAGTCAATGTTATGCGGTAACATGAATAACGGTCTCAAGAGCACCCAGAAGCGAAACTTGAGGCTAAATAGCGTTCATATGAGCGCCAATTTTGAATATAGGCATTTATAGGCATTTGTAAGCATTTAGGCACGAACGCCATAAATAGGCATTTATAGGCACTATAAAAACACTATAAAAGCCCTTCTTAATCTCTAATTCATGCTCATATATATAAGAATGGCGCGTAGGAGCGCAAGTAACAAACTAGGCATTTGCCTAAAATCCGGTCTCTAATCATTACTTATGAGTGTGTTTTCCGAAAGAGATTTTAGTTGGAAGTCAGCGCTTCTCTGTGTCCCCTCGCTTCGTCCTTGTTTATTTTTTCACACTGCTAATGTCTTGTGCAATGGATTACGAACTCGCCCAAACCTTCACGTTAATAAGTGTACTTAGCAACATTATGTACAACAAAAGATGTAGTCAGTGGTCAGTTTGACTTATGCAAGGTTTATGACACAACAGCCAGAAGAGTATGGGCAGTACTGGTGAAGGAGGTTACACATGCCTTTCAATTTAAGTGCAGCAGTACAGGCAGTTTGTCTGGAAGTTCACACTGCATTGAAAAAGCAGGAGTACTGCCCAACACATACAGCCTCCTTGATGAGGCAGCACCAACCTCTTCTCCCACATTTCCCGTGTATTACTGAATGGTTACTGTAACACTACCCTATGTACAATGCTTGCTCAGCCTAAAAGTGTGGACAATTTGTATGTTCTGAGAAAATAAAATGTGATTTGATGTGACCATACTCGTTTCGCAGTTGCTGCCTGCTCCTTGTTCATAAAAAGAAAAAGAAGTCTGGTGTGATTTCAAATGCCCGGAAGAACATCGGCAATACATGATGAAGTTACAATACACTATCTGGAAAACTTACGGATATGAAGCACCAATAAATAAGCAGTGGAGATTACTACAGCCACATAGCTACATTGTTAGGTTCAGGAAGCTCCTGTGTGTTTTTTGGAAACACCTAATGTGTTGGCAGACATTATTTTGAAGAGCAACGTCCGAGTGATGCCCATGTAGCACTGCTTTCCCACCTCAATAAATGACAGCACCAGCTTGCACCATACCACAATCACGGCTCATAATGCAGGGGCACACTTTTCCAAAGGAAGTGCCATAAAACAAAAGTGAACTGAACTGACAACCACGTCAATGTCTCCAAACAACATCCCCAACAATAATACAAAAGGATATATATAAAAGGCCACCTCTAACAAAAAATGATGGCAGGGAACACCTGGCCCACTTACTAAACCCTGGAAGGCCTCACAAGACATGAAAAGAGCAGTTTCTTAGGTCTTCTGGACTATCAGATTTCATACCTAAGTGCAATACACCTGATAATGATTAAAATTTTATAAGTGGTCTAGTCTCATTCATATTATAAAGTGCTTTAATCATATTGATGCCTTGTGAAACGGCAGAAAAAGAAGCTTAACTTCACGAGGCATAGACACAAATACTAAACACTAGTGTTCTAAACAAAGTGACATCGATGAAAATTACCATATTCCCATAGGAAAGCTGCACGCCTGTAGTAACACACCACAAAAGTTATCTGGCTGCTTTTGTGCCACACTGCAATTTTTTTGTGTTGTTGTTGTTCAAACTGTCAAAAAGGCACTCTTTTTTTCTAACAGATGAAAAAGCAAAGGGTACACCACGTTGACAGTGCATTTCGTGCTGCTAGTATGGTCAAACGGGCACCTTCTTTACTCACTTGTGGGCCATCTAATGGTCTTATCACTTGCTCATCAGGCTGCAAAGTAACATGGAAGTTAAGAATTATAGCAACCGCGCCGAGCGAGCGTGCTCGGCGCTCGTAGTCCACGTTCGCATCGTGTTGTGTTTACAACACCCGGCTGACCCGGCCGCCGTAACTCGAGTTCCCAGGCCACTCTCCGTGACCGCACAGTAAACACAACACGATGCGAACGTGGACTCCGAGCGCCAAGCACGCTCGCTCGGCGCGGTTGCTATAGAATCATTGCTGGCGAAAATAAGCAGAGAAGACATCCCAAGGAAGGCCGCAATATAGGGAACAACAAAGGAGAAGGAAAGGAGCAATACAGAATACTGGGAATGTTATGAACCTATAGAGTCATATAATGCAACAATGAAGGACAGAGAGTAGTGCCAGTGCTACCATTAAAGCTTTAAATACACAACAACATGCAAGGCACATCTTACCATCTGCTGCTGAAGAAGGTGAATTGTGCGGTCCTTGTCTTCCAACTGCTGCTGCATTAAAATAAGTTGTCGCTTCAGGTCCATATTTTCCTGTTGGTCATAACAAAACCACAACATGGAGCATTCGTGCGGCAAGCAAGCACGTTGCAAAGAAGTTTTCAATGTGCAATAGGACAAAAATAAAGCAGCATTTTACAAAACCTTACATTCAGGGGTGCAACAGCTGAAATACGATTTGGAGCAATTTTTGGAGCAGCAAAATATTGCTTTTGGAGCACAAAAATCCAAATCTGGAGCAGGTTACGAAACAAAAACTGAATTTTTTAGCACGAGATTCAAAATTTGGAGCATTATAACAAAGAAGGCTTACTTTTAGAAAAGAAAACAAAAACGCATACAAACCATTCAACATCAGCTCACTCGTGCACAGTCCACATGAACACCACTATTTCAATAAAAGTAGTGTGTTGAGCCACCCCACAGTACGAACAATGACTAAGTCCACATTAGCATTTGCAGCGCCTGTCAAATAATTCGACAGGCACTGCAAGTGCTAATGTGGACCTGCAAACCTGGCAACCTCGAAATTGAGGAAGATTCGTCAAGCAGGAGCAAGTGGGGGTGGCGAAAAGAAAACTGGCGTACGTTTTTTGTCTATTGCTTCTCTGGGCCGCAGAAATGCCATACACAGAAGCTTCAAATGACTGCCAATAATTTTTTAGACGTCAGCGATCATACTAGTACTCGTAATTACACGGCGCGTGCATGAATGCGTAATTAAGGAACAAAATGTGGTGTCCCTGACAGCTAGTACCCCCCCTCTAACTGCCCCTTCTAAATCTCAGTATGCTTTTCTGCAGGACACCAATGTGCTGTGGCAAAAGTGGCTTAAAAAGCGTTCTGCACGCAGTAAAACAAGCATCAGGAAATTTTAGAGCCACTGTCCTTTTTTTATTGCGATAGCAATTTATATGGACCCTCTCGACGGGTTTTTGCCGTCATGTTTTGTATAAAATCCAAATTGATAACACTCCACCCTCCCCCCCGCGCATGGTATGCTCTACGCAGGGTAAAAGCGCACGAGTGCGCTTTTACCCTGCGTAGGCTTATCTAAGCTTAAAGGGGCCCTGCAACACTTTTCCAAGTAGCCATGGAATGGCTTCATTAAATGAGCTTATTTCCCCACGAATCGACCACCGCAAAAATTTTTAGAATCCGTCCAGTACGAGAGGCCACTAGGGGGCCAGAGAGTCGGCTCTGCAGTTTTTCTATGGTTGTGGCGTAAATTCAGATCTTCGATCAACAACATATCCCTCGGCAGCATCGAGAAGGTCAGCGAACGCTGTCGATACCAAGTTTTTTGCAGGTGAGCCATTTTTCTGGTCACTGCAGCGACCAACGTTACTAGACTAGGTTCAGTTTACAAACTCTCCGCCGCCGCCGTGCTTCGCTTGTGTCTCCGTTTTCTGTTTGGCTGACAGGTGGCGCGAGCGTTCCATCGAGATCCACCCTAGCGGCTCGCAAGGCTGCGCTCAGGCGCCCAATGTGCACGTTTATCTACATTTAACCGTGTCGAAAACCTCAAATGTATCGCTGCAACATATCTTAGCTTATCTTAACATATCCAGTCGTTGTGTGTGTCACTTCTATCCCTTGTCCGGCGTCTTCTTGACTGGTTTTTGCCTCAGCGTCATGTACCAACTGACCCAGACTTCGACCTTATAACATATCTTAGCCACTGGCGTTTTCTGTGCTTGCTTCAAAACATGTGAGCGGCGCATGCTTTAGTCTCAAGTCCAAAGCTCCTGGAACATCAGGCGTTTCTCATTACGTGCGTGGTTTCGCTACCATTTAGTAACCTTGTTCGCTACTTTCCCGCATGTTCTGCTTTTTTGCAATTAGCCTAAGGTTATAACGCGCGTCATACGAACAAAACATTTTGCATTTCTATTGCTATACAAACTATTCGCACAAAAACCTACGCGCGTCGCAACTAACGGCCTGGCTTGCGTGCTCGTGAGTACCCCCCTTTCAACGTAAATGCTGCTTCATGCTAACTCGGCGGGCAAATCGTGGCCACTGTACTCACTAGCGATTCAGCATAGATTAGAAAGTAACAAAGCAACAGGGCTTTCATTCATCAGTTTATTCAGGTGTATTCTCCTCTGTCTACTCCTACTGCCACGAAATAGAGGATAAATGCGCTGGTTATTGTCCTCGCACTTTTAGGTAAACTCAAGTTCGCACTCCACAAATCTCAAGTACTGGCTGGTACATATGTCCACCGCAGTGGTATAGCGGTTACGGTGCTCGGCTGCTAACCTGAAGGTCGCGGGTTCGATCCCGGCTGCGGCGGTCGCATTTTGATGGAGGCGAAATGCTAGAGGCCCGTGTGCTGGCGATGTCAATGCACGTTAAAGAACACCAGACGGTCGAAATTTCCGGAGCCCTCCACTGAGGCATGCCTCATAATCATATCGTGGTGTTAGCACGTAAAACTCCAAATATAATTGCTTCGGCCGGTACTTACAAGAGCTTTGCACACTTTCTGGCAACTTAAACTTATACACTCGTGTCTTTGCGTTGCCGTAGAAACCTTGCATTGAAATGCATGCGAGTTGCTCAACAAAGCTTTAAAATACGTGCAGAGAGCTAGGAGCGGAAAAGCAGTGACGGACCGACCGGCTTGTGTCGTTCCGGTACCCGCTCGTACAACCGGGCACACACGTCGGCATTACTTGGTCGGCTTAGATGCACACACACAACACTTCATAGAATTAGCAGACATGTAAACACATCAGCTACGGAGCAATGGCAAAGTTCCGAACCCACGGCAACAAAAGAAAGAATGCTGGAGGTTAACCGCCACAAGTAGTTCCAACGGAGACTACACGTAGTACTACCAGAGAACATCTACTCCACTTTACTCGAGCTAACTGCAGCTAACTGCGCAGCGCGGGCCACCCTAGCGCGGGATCCCGATGCGACTGCAGCGCCAGTCGAAGCGGAATCGGTGGCGGTTCCGCGCGACGCGGCGCAGTTTGTAAACTGAACCTGGTCTAGTAACGTTGGCAGCGACTTTATTGCGGTGCCTCACCGGCAGACGAACTAAGCCGAACGCAGCACTGGTCGACGTCGTAGCTTGCGCCGCAAACGCGGCCGGCAACCAGGCCGAATGCGGCGAGAAGTGCGACGCCCCTCACTACTCATCGCTTTGCGGCCTTGTTTACGACCAAAATGGAAGTGGTTACAACACATGCTGTGGCTATGCCCTGCGTTGCGCGAGAGCAGCGAGTCTCCCTCTACGGAAGCGGACTGGAACTATCTGCTCACTAGCCAAGACAAAGGAGACCAGCTTAGGGCCATCCAGAGGTCCCGCGACATGGCCGTGGAGTTTAACCTCCCCGTCCCGTCGTGGGAGTGGCCCACTGGTGTCACCCCCTAAAGGGGGTCGAGCACCGCCTCCGGATAATAATAAAGTTCTTTGCCTGCCTGCCTGCTTACAAGTGGAAGGCGAAGAAATATCGCCGACAGAGCTCCATAAAGAGAATGGATGGCTCGACGTACGCGCCAAATGCAAGGAACACAAGACGCTCGTCGGGGGCACTGACCCAGTTGAGCAGACAGTTGACACGCTGGCTAGTGAAGAAACATATATAAGAAGGGCAGCCAGAAACGTGCGAAGACTGAACATGACGATCAAGAAACCAAACCTGCCGGCGGACGACATCAAAATCATCATGCGCCCTAGAGATGGCTTCTGTACCGCGACGCATCGTGCTACTCGGATCGGCGACAGCATACGAAACGCGGCCAGACTGACGCAAGAGGAAACAAGAGGTGATATCTTTCGTGTCAACGGAAGACAGAACATAATAGTAGTCAGCACTCCATCGGAAGAGAGAGCCAGAAGATACTGTGAAATCTGCAAACTACGCATGGGAGACAAAGAGTACGAAGCGAGTGCATACACAGCGGCGCCGGAAAATACAACCAAGGGCATCATCCGTGGGATACCCGACGAAGACTCCCCTGACAACATAGAGAGACACCTGGTCAACGAGCATAACCCAACGTTGTTGCACGCGAAGAGGATGGGAAAGACGGCAAACGCCATTGTCGTATTCGAAGGAAGTGTAGTGCCGCACTACATCTACTACAATGGAACGCAGCACCGTTGCGTGATATACAAGAAACAGTACGAGACGTGCTACACATGCGGCCGACTCGGACATCGATCCGATGTTTGCCCCAACCCACAGAGTAAAAGATGCAGAGGTTGTGGCTGCGATGATCCAGCGGAAGACCACCAATGCGAACCCAGATGTCGACTTTGCGGCAAGGATCACCCTACCGGATACAGAAAATGCCACGCCAAGTACAGGACTCCTTATATAGTGAAGAAACCACTCTGGGAAAGGAGACGAGAAGAAGAAGAAACAGCCAAAGACCAAAGACACAACGAGGAAGGAGGAAACGACTTTTCGGTGTTGGAGGGAGAGAGACGTGGGCAATCCACCTCGCGCTCCCGTTCTCGCTCCCGCTCTCGGTCGCGGAACGCCAATTGACAGCCTGCGCCCGGAGCCGGAGCCAAGGCTGGACCCAGGTCCCGGAGCAGGTCTACCACCAGTACCGGCACCACAACGACGCGAGCTACCGGAAACGGAGATAAAGACGGGCTACCCAAAGCCTTCAAGGTGAGCTGGGCACAAAAAGCCGCCTCCGGTGCGCACGCGCGGTTCGGCACTGCCGCTCCTAACAGTGAAGGGTAAAACGACATTATCATGCAAATCCAAAAACGACTCTAGCAATTGGAGAGCGATAACACCAGATACATCAACGTAATAAAGGAACTCAGAGAAGAAAATGCCAAACTAAAGGACGTGGTAGCTAGGAAGGACGTAATCATCCAATTTGAGGAAAATACAGGGGAGGTACTACCTGGGGAAGAAACGGTGCCCACACCCACGAAACGCAGGGCAGTAGAAGTGGATTCGGCTCAAGCCGAGAGTAAAACACGGAAAATAGAGGAAAAGAGCAGGAAAAGACAGGATAGACGAGAAACTCAAGTCGAAGCAGACATAAGGACAATGCGGAAAGAAATAGAGGAGGAACAGAATACGCGTAAGATGGAAATGGAAGGAATGCTTAGCCAGCTCACTAACGCGATGCAGCAGATAACTGCTACAATGCAGCAAATACAGCAACAACTCACAGCCTTACAGATGAGGGTCGAAAACACAGAAAGAAGATTGCCAGCTAGCAACTGTGGGCCCGTCAAACCGACAGGGAAACCGTACCACAGATCAGTGGAAACAGAGATTTGGGATAGCACTGGAAAACACTAACATTCGCTGGCACCATGGCTACACATGACACGAAAACTTACATAATTTGGCAGTGGAATTGTAGAGGTTACGCTAGAAAGCGGGGAAACCTGCAACAGTACCTTATTAACAAGGAGCAACTGGACGTGATACTCCTACAGGAGACTAACGTTAAGGCTAAATTATCGGGTTACAGGTCATTTCACGATACCGCCCCTTGGGACAAACCGGCCATCGCGACGCTAGTCAAACGTAACCTGACCGTAATGCAACACGAGATTAAGGCAGACACAATACCGCGCTTGCTGGTGTAGATAGTACACACGAAGAACCGGAATGACAGTCTTTTCATTCCTAATGTGTACAGCAGCCCCCGACTTAGGCACCGCTTTCGCATGTTACTCAAGAAAGCGGCTGGCATAGCGGGTAACCGAGCTCTCCTCGTAGCGGGAGACTTTAACGCTCACCATACAGCATGGGGCTACAAGTATGAAACCTTGAAAGGCAAGAATCTATGGGAGGACGCGCAACAGGAAGGTCTCACTCTCGTTACTGACCCCTCTACACCTACGCGAAGAGGGAACAGCGTTTGTGCAGACACCTCACCCGACCTCGCGTTTGTTAAAAACATAGAAAACGTATGGTGGACAAATACACAAGAGGATTTAGGCAGCGATCACGCCATTGTAGGAATTCAAGTCGACGCGGGGCCGCGCAAGACGAGAAGCAAGCGACTCAAGCTTGTCGAGTGGGATAAGTTCAGACAGATCAGGAAAGATAGGTTTAACTCCTTGGAAAATATCGACGATATTGAAAGGTGGACCGAAACGCTGAAGCGGGATGTCGCGACGGCAATGCATGAGGTCCCGCCCGAGGCGAACCTCCAGGTCTTAGACAGTAAACTTTTGCACATGTGGGAGGCTAAACGTAGCCTACAAGCCCGACGGAAGGCAAAACGACACAATAGGACTTACGTAGGAAAACTGCCAAACTAAACAGAGACATCGAGGAATATGCGTCACAGCTCTGCAAGTCACAGTGGGAAGAAACGTGTAACAGCATGGATAGTCAGCAGGGGTTAACCAAGGCGTGGAATCTCCTCAGGTTCCTACTGGAACCAGAGGAGACAAAAACGGCACATAGGCAAAAGGTCAATAAGATTATAAACGAATACAAAGGGACCAACGAAGAACTCCTGCACGAGCTCAGAACGAGATAAACTAATCAGGCTAGACACGTACCCCACCCCGAATACAAAGGCGCTGTGAACGAAGACTTAGATAGACCGTTCAGCATTGCTGAAATACGCGCAGTGTTGCACAGACTCAACACAAAGTCGGCACCCGGACCAGATGGGGTTACTAACAAAACGCTTAGAAATCTGGACGACGCGTCGTTAGAGCAACTCACGAATTTCGTTAACGAATGCTGGGAAAAGGGACGGATTCCACGACAGTGGAAAACCGCCCGCATAGTTATGATACCAAAACCGGGAAAGTGCCTAAGGCTGGAAAATCTAAGACAGATATCGCTGACGTCTTGCGTCGGTAAGGTCATGGAGCACGTGGTCCTCGCGAGACTAACCAACTTTCTCGAGGACTCGACCTGATTCCTCACACCATGCTGGATTTCAGGAGGAACCTCTCCACACAGGACGCCATGCTACAAATCAAGCACCAGGTAATAGACAGCATGACCAGATCCACCAAAGCAGTATTAGGCCTAGATCTTAAGAAAGCGTTTGACAACGTCAAGCACTTAGCTATACTGATCCGAATAATGGAATTAGGACTCGGTAAACGGACATACGACTATGTGCGTGATTTTCTCATGGACAGGACAGCGAAGATCACGCTGGGCATTCTCGAGTCTGGAGAGATAGAGATGGGCAGCGCCTGCACCCCTCAGGGCTCGGTGCTTTCGCCCATGCTCTTTAACCTCACACTCGTAGGGTTACCGCCTAAATTAGAGGAGATTGACTGGCTCTGCCACAGTCTGTACACAGACGACATAACCATGTGGGTAACACAGGGATGTGATGGCCAGATCGAACAAACGCTACAGAGAGCCATCGACACGGTTCAAAGTTTTTTAGAGGGCACGGGCCTCACCTGCTCGGCTGAGAAATCCGAGCTACTAGTCTACAAACCTACGCGCAGAGGTCGCAAACCCAAAGAAAGCGAACAAAGCGGAAATAATGCACAAGAAGAGATACGGCTGACAACTTCGGAAGGACACGCAATTCCCAAAGTAGACATTATACGCGTGTTAGGCTTGCATCTCGCAGCCAATGGGCACAACGGTGAAACCATTCGCAGGTTGGAAAAAGCGGTAAATCAGACCATCAGATTGCTAAAACGCATTCCAAACAGACACAGTGGTATGAAAGAAGGCAACACCATTAGGCTTGTGCAAGCCTTCGTCCTCAGTAGAATCACGTACGTTGCCTCTTACTTAAAGTGGCAGGTAGCCGAGAAAGCAAAATTAGATTGTTTAATCAGGAAAGTTTATAAGCAAGCCTTAGGGTTACTGAAGAACACAAGCACGATGAAATTGTTGGAACTAGGTTTGCACAACACGCTCGATAAATTAATAGAAGCGCACGACATAGCACAATACAAACGACTTTCAAAGACAAAAACGGTTAGGCACATCCTTGAAAAGCTAGGCATAGGCTATCACACGCAGCAAAGTGAAAAAGCAGACGTACCCGCGATGGTGAGAGAAAGAATAGTAGTTCTGCCGCTGCCCAAAAACATGCACCCGGATCATCACGCCGGTAAAATAAGAGGGCGCAGGACTTGCACAGGAAATTCGGGAATAACAAGGAAGCGGTATTCGTGGACGCGGCCAGATACGCGCGCAGGTGTGGCTATGTGGCCGCGGTGGTCAACTGCGAAGGATTATGCAAGACGAATGTTACGGTGCAAACCACACTCACCGAGATGGCCGAGGAGGTGGCCATCGCCCTCGCAGTGGCCACCACAGAGGCCAAAGTAGTAATTAGTGACTCGCAAGCGGCGATACGTAACTATGCTAACAGCCGGGTCTCCCGAAAGGCGCTGCGAATCCTAACGAATAACGAGCAAAAAATCCGAAACAAAAATGACACTTTCGTTATATGGACGCCCGCACACACAGAAACCCCGCTGGCCGGCAACGAGGCGGCACACGCGGCGGCTTGAGAGCTCACGAACCGAGCCGTTGCGAACGCCGATGCCGCTTCGACCGAGGTCCCACGCGGGGAAGAGTGGGAGTGGGAGGAACGTAAGACTAGCTACGATGAAATAACGCAGCACTACAAGCTAGGAAGACGCAAATACCCACCGCCACACAACAGATATATAAAAAGCAGGCAGTTGCGTGGCGGCAGCTGCAAACACACACTTACCCAAACCCAGTTATCTTTCGTCTCTGTTACCCTGATCTCTATTTGACAGACAAATGTAAGATGTGCGATGCAAGGGCAACACTGGGCCACATACTATGGGAGTGCTTGAGCTTAGACGACAAAGCACATGGAAACCACGAGGAGGCAGTATCGAACCGCAGGGTGCGCTGGGAGGAGGCTCTGCTCAGCTCCGCAATCGAAGAACAACTTTGGGCCGTCCAGCGAGCCGAGAAAGCCGCCCAAGCCCAAGGGCTCGCGACCGATGCCTAGGCCGGGGTTGAGGCCTACCCCAAGTCAAGTTCACTGGACTTTATTTATAAAGTTATTTCTCTCTCTCTCCGTCCAGTACGAGTGGAGTTACAAAGATTTGTCGCACGCTGTAATTGGTTTCTCTCTTTTCTCGTACCGACGAAAGCACTGGAAGCTAAGCAGGGAGGGATGGCACAGGGGGAAGAAGGTATGTCACGCGCGCCTCATGACCTTGAGCACTTTTCCTTTTTTTTTCTTCGAATGCGTGGCGCACTTTCAGTGCAATCACGCGTGCCCGGGCAAGTGACGGCTTCCCACGGCGGCCGCAGTAACTACCGAGCACGCCATGTTCAAATCAGCCAATGGCGTGGTCAGTGGCAGTGATGCTGTAAGCACCGTTTTTGTCGAGAGAACAGGAAGCGCTTTTTAGCTGACTGAGAATTAATTGCAAATCCCAGGCTGCGTGCTGCGCTATAATATTTGGCTCGCGTGTTCTCGGGAGCCTCGGCTAGTGACTGGCAGCATTTTCTGACCATGCTGAAAAAGTGTTGCAGAGCCCCTTTAGGTAGTTGGCTTAAGTAGTCACAGGCAATATGGGCTGAATTTACATGGACTCCAGATGGCCTAATGAAAACTTAACAGTTCCTCTGTAATAGCAGCCTCACACAATGATTATGCTGTGCGGCTACAGTAAGACAAGTATTCAATTCGTGCATGAATTTGCCCAAGAGCATGTTCACGGCCAGCGATCAAAATGCACGGTCATATGCTGCGACAAGTCAAAAACTAATCTCGGATATCTTGGTACTACTGTCTGTCGCATGCCAGTGGTCACGTTGTACTTGCACCTCCCATTTTTTTCTTCGCTAGCTGTTACCGACGGAAGCGAAACACCCGTTGGACTTTCGCATGTGAAACAGTACACAGTGGCACACAGCAGCGTGTCATAGCAATCAAAGAACTGATCTAATAACTTAAGCACCAACGCGTTTACAGCACCATCCCCATGCTAGCCACTGCACTCCGCCAGGCACTTTAGAACCAATATGACTCCCCTAGAAGAAATGGCGGCGGCGGAGTGGGTCAAAAGGTGTCTCTACCCTGGAAGCGGAGGCGCTCGCATCGAGGCACACTAGCCCCCACATGCGCGAGGGCACCTCTAGTGGTTGCTCCTGTCCCTATATCAAACTTTCGCGGAAGCTTCATGACGAGTAAAAGTATTGAAGGACCCTGGTATAGCACCGTTCAAGAAGCTACTTCGCAGTTAAAACATGTCCTAAATACATTATGAAATTTTGGGGATTTGAATATTTCAATAGTCTTTCCAATCAAATCAAATACCACACGATTGTACCGTAAAATGCCGAGCGTGCGCCCCCACCCGAGCAAGCGCCCTCCTTCCTTTCTCGTTTCTCGGGAGATCTGAAATAAGCGCCAGTGACCGAACAAGCGCCCCCCCGCCCCTGCGGCCACCTTTTTCTTTTTAAGACGAGCATCGCTTGTGTAAAAAGAACCACAAGAATGGGTACACTCAATGCGTATCTAATGTTGTTTATGAAATTCTGTTGTCATGTGGCCTGTCGTGTATTGGTCAAACCGGTCGCTGCTTCAATGGTTTAGCAGTGACGAGGGGGAATAAAAGCAGTAAATAAATAAAGAATTTCATTAGAAACATGCATGGGCATGTTTTATTTTGAGCAGCTCTCCCTCCGCCATCCTGAATTTCGGTCAGGGACCGAGCAGGCGCCCCCCTCCAAATCTGGTCAGATTATCCTTCACTGTAGGGGGGGCGCTTGCTCGGCATTTTACGGTAATAGAATATCTAATGTTTTTAATATTTGCATGTCACTAATTTTAACCAGCATCTGTAAAGTTAGAGATTATAGTATATAGGTAAAATTTGAGAAGTGAAGACATACCTGCATAACATCACTCGGATCAATGGGGTTGAAATCAGGCGTATCACCAGTTGGGGTGTGTGCAAAACCATGAGGCAGATCAGTACTAGCCAGTGCATGATAGAAATAGTTCTGGAAAGATACATTTTTGTTTGTCCTTAAGCACACAAGCAGACATGGCACTCTCTTCAATTTTGAACAATGATGAACCCTTTCACAGCCGTGAAAAAAGAAAATTGTACCAAATTTACCGGATTATTTTTTTTTCTCAGTTCGCAGAGCTTTTTTTTTTTCTTAATAAAATGGCACCACTATTTCAGTTTAAAGGATTTCCTTTATTTCCTATATTGCATAAAGAAAAAGCTTTAAGAAGGCTTCACTGCATGACTCTAATGTCATCAGACTCCTCAGATGAGAAGACATCGCTTTCCATTTCTGCTCAGAATTCTACAGAGCTGTCATCTGACAAGAAGTCATCGTGACACTTTCTTTTACACTCACTTTCATTCCCTTGCACCGAGGAGGCAGCCATGTTAAATGTGGGGTTCTCAGAGGTGGCAATATAATTAAAGGTGAGACACAAACGGCACAACATGGACACACGTGTCCATCTAGCATCAGGAATCAGAACTACATGCAATAGGATGAGTACCTATAGCAGAGGCTCACCCTGTGTGACAAATATTTGTTCTTGATAACTATAGCTGTCATTGGTTATGGTTAGGGGTGTGCGAATACTTGAAAATTCGAATATTTTTCTAATAGTGCTTGCTATTCGATTCGATTCGCACTGGAATTTTACTATTCGAACTATTCAAACTTCCCAAAAACAAATACAGTCAACGTCTGACTGAAAGTGACCCCTTCAGATTTTTCAATATGCTTCACCTCATTACACTCTCGTATTGCGGCAAAGCTGCCTTTCAAGCTCCCTTACGGTCGAATTTAGCCAAGAGAGAGTCAACTTCCGATCGTAAGTGGTCCCTAGATTTTCAATATGCTTCACCTTATCACACGCCGGTATTGCGGCAAAGCTGCCTTTCAAGCTCCGTTACGGTCGAACTTTACCAAGAGACAGTCAACGTCCGATTAATAATATCTGGGGTTTAACGTCCCAAAACCACGATATGATTATGAGAGACGCCGTAGTGGAGGGCTCCAGAAATTTCGACCACGTGGGGTTCTTTAACGTGCACCTAAATCTAAGTACACGGACCTCCGACATTTTCGCCTCCATCGAAAATGCAGCCGCCGCGGCCGGGATTCGATCCCGCGACCTTTAGGTCAGCAGTCGAGCGGCATAACCACTAGACCACCGTGACGGGGCTCAACGTCCGATTGGAAATGGTCCCTAGATTTTCAATATGTTTCACCTCATCACATTCCGGTATTTCGGCAAAGCTGCCTTTCAAGCTTCGTTACGGTCGCACTTTGCCAAGAGACAGTCAACGTCCGATTGGAAGTGGTCCCTAGATTTTCAATATGCTTCACCTCATTACACCTCGGTATTGCGGCAAAGCTGCCTTTCAAGCTCCGTTACGGTCGAACTTTGCCAAGATACAACGTCCGATTGGAAGTGGTCCCTAGATTTTCAATACGCTTCACCTCATCACATCCCCGTATTGCGGCAAAACTGCCTTTCAAGCTCCGCTGCGGTCGCAAATGTATTAACTCAAGAAAACGCTGGTTCCAACATGGAGATGAAAGATGTGGCAGAGTTGGGGGCTCAATTAATGCTGTTTTGGGCCTGAAATTTGGGCAGGAAGTCCGAAAAATTGGACGCCGAAGCTTTTTAGCACCCGAAATTTCAGATGTTCTTATATATCGACGTCTACGAGGCAGATTTCGAACTTCGGACTTGAAGGGAGCACACCCTTGTCCGCCACATCAGTTGGGCTTCCACAGAAGTTGAAAGAGGAGGAGAGGCTGAGCAAATGGCATCTTCGCCTATCACGTGTAAAGTGTTGTCGGCAACACTTTGGTTGCACCAAATCATGTACATAAATAGAATTCGGCCTCTACATTGCCTCATTCTTGATAAGACAACTATGAAACACCACCCCGCCAGTGCTTCATCAACCTAACGAAAAGAAATACTTTCATGTTGCTATCTCATAAGAATATGCTTAGGAATCCTCTCTAACTTTTTTTTTCTGCAATATCGCTTCAAAGTACTAGAAAAATATTCTAGAAATATTTGAGAAATATTTGAAAAATATTCGGTTCGATTCGCACTCACACTTAAGTATTCGAATTCGCTTCGCACCCAAAATTTTGCTATTCACACAGCTCTAGTTATGGTATAAAATGTCATGATGACCACACTCGTCAACACTTGTTAAAGGGTTCATGCTACAACAAGCCTAAGCAAATCTTTGGGTAAACCAAAGAGAGAAGCCTTCAAAGAAGCCTGAAACAATTTTCACAGTAGTGTGCATTTCAATTCAGTGACTTGAAGGGAGAAATCTGCTAACAATAACTAATTTTAAGAGGACCAACAAGCAACCATAATGGTACCCATCTTTTCGGATGCAAAAAAGAAAAGCTTTCCAATGAAAGTGTCTAATACTGCATTGGCCAAGTAGAAAACATCGTGGAACATATTTACTCATAGTTTTCCTACCTGAAGTCACAATCACGTTTATGAATTACTATCCTGATACAGCCTTTGCTAAAGTGCACTAAGTGAGCCAATCAAAATCATAACAGAAGTGACTCTGCGTTTGAAACATGTTCTGAATATATTATGAAATTTTTGGGGTTTCAAATATTTCAAATATTATACTGTAAGTGCCTTTTGAATCAATTTGAAGGCGCGATTATTTGAACACCATTAACTTTAAGGAACATCTGTACAGGTAGATTGGGGCCAGTTGGGAACTACAAATAATGCCCCTACATTTTCCTAGGCTACATTATATTTGTTGGCTTCATTAGGTTGTGTCAAACAGAGAAAAAGCCTCAGTCCATTCCCCTTCTTTCATTCATTTCATTGTGAGAGTCTCACCGTGGCAGATTTCATGCCTTTAGATGGTATTTATTGTCTAGGTAGGCTTATTGTTCAGCTGCTGCCTTATAAAGATCACATGCTATGTGATGCCAGTTGGAAAAAAAGAATGTTCCACATTCGCCGCCATGGCTACAATTGACACTTGCTAACACTCCTTTTTCACCAACAAAAACTTCAGGACAATCTTACCTTAGTGTTTGAGAGTTCAAAGGGGTTTAGTGTTTCAGCCTGCAAAAAACAGAACAGGAACCACAGAGTTAATAGTGGCAGAGTTTCAGAACACATTCTGGCTTTGTGATTATTTACAACCTTTTCTTCTCATCTAAATCA
Source organism: Rhipicephalus sanguineus (assembly GCF_013339695.2). Classification (NCBI taxonomy): domain Eukaryota; kingdom Metazoa; phylum Arthropoda; class Arachnida; order Ixodida; family Ixodidae; genus Rhipicephalus; species Rhipicephalus sanguineus. The sequence continues at coordinate 171,960,737 of NC_051176.1, forward strand.
CTGCATCAGTCCACATAGAATGCCCAAAATGTAAAAGATGGCCCACTGACAAAAATGTTATGCTATTTATCAAGCATAAACTCTCATCACAGGAGCTTTGAATATGCTAGCTAATGAGCATATCTACTCATGACTGAAGGTACTTATGTTAACATTACAAAGTTTCACTAGGCCCAAAAAGCAGTACATAAGGCACTGCAGGCAGGGCAGGGGTAGGCAGTAGGCTCCTTTCCAGCACTTGTCTCACATGCAGCATTCCTTTCATGTGTCTTTTACAAAACGTAATGACATGAAATAATGACATTGTTTTAGGTTAGGTCAACACCCAAAACATTGCCAAGTTTCACGCCATTTTGTTGAGCCATTCTCGTACACTGCAAATGCAAAAGCAAAAATGTAGCACTGATTGACCACAAGACCGGAATCTTCTTGAGTGTTTGCCACATCCACAGTGTACAGAATGCTAAAATTTCAAGGTCACATTTCAAAAGAGCCCATTTCTTCTAATGCACCTTTCAATAAAACACTTGGCATGTTTGGTTCGCCTGCATAACTGAATTGAAATCCACTGTTATATGCACATGTTGCCATCAGAGAAGCAAGATGCTGAAAAGGTATGGACAGTTTTTGTAGCCTGTTTTTGCAGTGCAAGATGGAGAATGGCACAATTCCTATGCATTCACAACACAAGACTTATGTGATGACACTGAAGGTTTACCACTGCAGAGTCAACTTTGTGTCTAACAAGGGGATCTCAGTAGAACACAATGCGACTCAAGTTTCACTGAAGCATATGGGACCTTTCTTTTTGATAAAATGTGCTTACAAGAATTCATGAGCTGTTTTATTACTCCTCCTGAATAGTACAACAATGCACAAAATGCACACCATGTGCTTTGACATCAGAGTGAGCTCACAGCAGCAACGTTTGTGTGCAAGCGTTTAGTAAAGCCTTATTACTGTCAGGGCAGTAGGACTCTTCACTGTACATTGCTTACACCCTGTAACCATGGAGCCTCTAAAACAAACCTTTGTGCCTGGAGGTTTCACTGCCATTATAAATGGCTGGCTGAAGCACTTTAACATTTTAAACACAGCCATGGAGGCACAGCTCCAAAGCACGCAAAGTCAAATGGAGCACACTTTGCGTGACAGAAAATGTTCAGAAAAATGTTCAGGAAAGACAGCTACATGTGCAGTGTCATGTACAGTCGCAATCATAAGTTTGGAGACCATGCGATCGCGTGGCAGTATGTATGCACGCGCCATCTAACGGCTCGTCGCCTGCAATCGAGAGTCCCACAATGCACATGCACGGCATTCTATATCACCGGCTTGCTCACTAGCTTGCTGCACGCCGGCGCGCGGGCCAATTATCGGAATTTGTGGCTGCCGCCACCAGTAGTGCTTTATCACAAAGCAGCGGCGCAGCAGCCTGGAACTCCTTGATCCGATCTCGACACTGTTTCCAAACAACATAAAATTGAAACATTCCCAGCGCAGATCGCTATCACTAGAATGTCATGATCGAAAAAGTGCAAGCCTTTCACTTGACTATGCTCACGTATTTTCACTGTGTCATCGCGTCTCCCTATTGGTGAACAAACACGCTCTTTGAAAAGACTTGAAGGGACACTAAAGGCAAATTACAATTTATGTCAGAGTGAAAGTTCAATGTGTGAGAACGTCTAAAATGTCAATATTATCAACAGCAGTGCTCTACCAATCAAGAAATTTAAGTAAATGTAGGACACGATATGCGCCAGGAGTGGGACATTTTGGAAATGATCCCGATGATGTCAAGAGTCCCGAGTACAATTAGCCAAGAGTAAATCAAAGTAGTTGCGATAAAAAAAAGAACCTTCCGTGCATCACAAGACGTAACAAAATGCTACTTGTTCGTTTCTGTTTGATTCATGGAAAAAAGAACCTCGTTGGCGTTGCCATGGGGAACGGCGCGCGTGGTTCAAAGGTTCCGTTTTCGCCGAACTGCGCTTTGCCCGGCACCCTGCTTCGCTCACGCGGTCGCGTCTCAGTGGTAGTTTCGGTATCGTGTACTGCCGCGTGTGTTTTGCGCTCGTGAAAGTTGCTCTGACAGAAAGTTCAACAAAATGCAGCATGCATGTGAAGTTGCTAGATGCTCGAACGGCGCACGCCGCCAGTGCCCGCCGCCGCGCAGTAAAGGCAGGTAACGTTGGGCGCGGCAGCAGTGACGTGAGAAACACCGCTTTCAGGCGGGTGATTTGAAGTGCGCTAACGTGATGCGGACCACTAAAACGTGATTTTATTTCAAAATAAGCACTTCCTTGGCACAAAAGTAGCACTACGAGGTTTCTGGACCATTATTTCAACAATCAACGTCGACTTAGTATTTTCCTTTAGTGGGCCTTTAAACAGCGAAAGGTATGCAGTGGATTTTATGTATTGCCGGTTAGTCTTCTGCAAGAATGCCGCCACGAGTGCCGGTCGAGGAAAGAAACCGAAGAGTAGTTATTTCTCAAGGGCCTACCACAGCGCCAGATCTGCAATGTGTTAAGCAGGTCTCTGAGAGCACGTAGAGTAACAAATATAAAGTACTCTTTTACAAGCGCGGCGAAATGTTGCCGACTCTGCAAATGTCTGAACCCCCATTGCTAGGAGACGCTTCCATTTATCGCGAAAGGGCCGAGTTTGGGCCGTGGCTGCTGTGCCGTCAGCGGTATTGGCGGCAGCGATTGCTAATTCCGATAATCGGCCCATGCGCCAGCTTGCAGCAAGCGAACAAGCAGGCCAGCGAGATAAAATGGCTGCGCATGCGCACTGCGAGAGTCTCGACTGCAGGCAACGTGACGTTTAGACGACGCGTGCATGCACACTGCCAAGCGATCGTGTGGTCTCCAAACTTATGATCGCGACTGTACAATAACATTTCCACAGAATCAATACACAAATTTCTATGTACTATATGCCTTCCATCAATTAAAGGCAGAAAATGCATCACACATACAGTGTTTTCCAAAGTAAAAGGCTACATCAGGGGTAGCCATTGTCGCTGCTCCGCACAGTGAGAAAACTTCCTATCTTGTATTGAAGCCAAAACAGACGCTGCTCACAAGCAGGAGTCTTAATATCAAGGGCTGAAAGTTTAGCCTCCACAACCATACCAGCCCTACCACTGTCACATATTGGCAGTGTTGCCAGGTTCGGCTACATTGCACCAATTTGGCTACACTTTTCAGGCCAGTGATGGCAGAAAAAACGGTTTGGCTACTTGGCTACTTCCTGGCTACTTTCTTGTTCTCTCAATTTTAACCAAATTATCACTATATGGTGATGACGCAGCCGCTGCCGTTCCGAGTATATGGTGTCAACACAAACCGGCCAAAGCATGTTCCCAGCTCCCAAAATTGCATTTGGCACTTGCCTGTGTTACACAAACGTAAGGACTTTTGGATACGTGGCGGGGACTCAGAAAGACTGCTGCATGAAGACTGCTCAATTTGCAGACCACCTATATTCCTGAACACAACTTTAAAGTCTATTTGGATGCGAACAAGACAATGGAAAGTGCTCCACATCCAGGTTGCTGCTCTGCACACAACTGACATTAGAAATCGCATATTCGACAAATGAACTGCTTGCATCATTTCTTAATGTTACATGTGGACTGCGACTCGTGAATATAAACTGCTCGCACTTTGGCATCACAGAAAACATTAATGTGAAAATGACTACTATTTAAGCTTCAAACCCTGCAACTGTGATTTTGAGCACTCTCATGTCGTACTCATTTGCATACTCGCTGCATGGCTGTTACTTCTTGCCCTTCTAAGAAAAGCCACACAAGACACGTTAAGAGTGCCATTTCCACAACAGCGCAAATAACTCCGTCATCCTGCATGAAATGATAGCTAAAATGAACAGCTGAGGCTTGTAGCTCAGCAATTCTAATTGTGAAAGGTTCAGGCTGTGCTTTTTTACATTTTCATAAAAAGGTTTTTTTCATTTAATCATTTAAATTAAAACGTCGCAGTCCTTTTCACGCACGCGTGGCTACATGTGGCTGCTTTTGCTGCCCTTTGCTAAAGTTGGCTACCTTCTGGCTAGATTTTACAAAAGGTTGGCTACTTTTCGTCTTTTCAACCTGGCAACCCTGCATACTGGTATACTGCTTACATAAAACAGTGGCAGGAAAAGCTACTACATTCAGTATTAGTTTATGTTAGAGAAGATTAGCAAGAGCTAAAACATGGTTGATCCCTCCATCATAGGAATCGGTATAACACAAAAGTGGACTGTGTCTTCACAGAAGTAGTTGAATGTTCATTGTACATTGATGTAAGAAAGCTTGCACAATGTCTATTGGTGTTTGGCAGCTATAGCACACAGATGAACCCACATTGACGCCTAGTAGCACATCTCCATCTCGACGACTAACCTCCATGATTTTGACTTAAAACCCTTGCGGTAGCTGTAGTTAACATACACCCGGACCCAGCATAGGGTGAATCCCGCGCAAAGATGGCATCAACAAGCACGTAATGAACAGTGGTGCTCAATATGCACCGATTCAAAGCGTCGTCATCTGATTAGACAAACGCCAAGGCGTGCACTCCCTAGTAAAAGGGTAGCCTACGCCTGTGCTCATGCATATACCACACAGTGCTTCAGGAACACGAGAGGCAGAGCTTGTAGCTTAAGCCGTGAACGTGGAAAGACGTTCTGCTAACCGCTGGCGTCTCTCGCTGCACCAAGTCACTCACTGTGCGACATTCGCCTGTCGACGTCATTGCCTTTCTGTGCTGCTTATTGCAGCAGTTTCATTAGCAGGTGCTATCACACTAGAAGCAGTAGGCAGCGGAGAAATGCTGTTGGTGCATGTGGAAGCTGAACTACTCTGTCAACGAGTCATCATGCTAACACGACCCGAAAGGCAAAGCATGTACTGCATCATCACCAAACCGAATCATCGCGTATGGCACATTGCACCGACCATGGAGTTTCCTACAATAATTGAAAACCTCCATTGTGCTGAAACTACCAAACTACAGTGGCTAGAGCACCAGGCACCTGTTGTTCTGGACTGAGAGGTCGTGGGTTTGATTCCCAGGTCATCCAAATCAACGAAACTTTTTCTTCTGGTTTTTCTTTGTCATCTGTTCGTGTACATTTTACCAACGCCACTTCTGTGACAGAAATGATGTGAGCCAAGTCTTGGTGGACCCCAGCATAAAACACTTTCGTGTTAAAAAGGATGTCCTTTTGCTGTAAACTCATGTGCTCAAAAAAAAAAAAAGCCAAAAAGTCATGTAGTTGCTTATATTTGAAAGTCATCTAGTGCTCAGCAGCATCAGATGTATGTGACAGTTTGTCATTTTCCAAATGTAAGCATTATGAATAAAGAAAGAATATCCCACTGAATATCAGATAGCCAACACAAAGATATTTAAGAAATGTTCTGTGCATGCTGCAGGAAGGGCAACTGGGTTGGCGATTCCTGCCAAGTAGTTTTGGTTTCTGGACGGTAGGGCACTGTGCATGTGCAGTTCAGCGTTGCAAAGGCAGAGTGGAGTGTTATCAAAATCCCTCAGAGACTGCAAGGAAGCACATGTGAATGAAGTCAAACTTTCCTTACTGAAGTTAGCTCTTACCCCTTTAACTGCATTGAATTTGCTTCAACCTATACATGCTGACTCAGCACTTGCATGGGAACTGCTTTTGGACATAGACATAGGCAAAATCTTCATAGGACAATTAAAATCAGAGCTGTCAAAATCATCCCTGCAAAAGACTGCACCTACCTTCACTACACAGATGAAATCGTTATGTGATAACATAGCAGAACTGCACAAAATGTAATTTGTCATTTTAACCACTTTCTTCCTACTGTTAATTCACCATGTGCTGTGCTGGTAAAATTAACTTCCTTGACACAAGAGCTTAGGCTTAAAAAGCTAAAAAACTAAAACTATACAACTAAAAACTGTGCTTTACAGAAAGCCAACTCATACATAACCAGCAATATTTTGATTAAACTGATCATCACCTGGAACACTGCAAAAGGGGGATCTTTCTGGGACAAGTACAATGTATAAGAAGGAATTGATGTAAGGACAGCAATTCTGTTTATCACATAGATCATCTACTAAAGGCAGTGCTAATTGAAAGAAACTGTCCGCATAAAACCCTAAACAAGGTCTACAAGAAGCCAGAAATAACTAGAAAAGAGCCTACAGTACAGTCTGACTGGTCCCAGCATTCATAACAAAGTACTGCAATGTGCCCCTAAATACAGACAAACCTCAATATACCTAAGTTTGCAATGTAAGGAACTCTGCTGATTTACATTTCATGCTTCCACTTAAACATATGCATTTCTTCTTTCGATTTAGCAAAGCATTTCACTGCTACTTCAATGCCAGGTATTAAAGAACACAGAGAATTAAACACAATCACAGGGTGATGAGCATCACCCTGTGAGTGTCCCCATGTTTCTTTGTTCATCAAAAAATGCCACCGCTGTGTTATGTCAGACCAACTTCACGTGACGAACTTTGAAAAAAGGCGCTTCACACCCATAGGCGTGCGCATGGGGGGGAGGGGGGGCCCTAATCACCTAAGAAGGGGGGGGGGGGGCAAAATCTGCCCCGTACATTGACCCTTCTAGTCACCTAAGAGGGGGGGGGGGGGGCATAAAATCTGCCCCATACATTGACTTAGTAGGGTGGGGGGGCGCTGTGACGAACCTTTGCCCCCCCCCCCCTGATGGGGAACCTCGCGCACGCCTATGTTCACACCAGAATCTGGTCAGGGAAAATGTCAAGTTGTCTCAAATACATAAGTGTACCGCTTATTCTTTGCATATGGTGTGAAGCGCTTATCTGTTTCTTTCTTAAACTATAAATAAGTGCAAACAACTCTTTCGCTTGTCTGCGAGAAGTGCCACAATGGCAGCTCCCTAGTTTCCCGATGCAGAGTGAAAAAAAAGAGGAAATTACGGTTTTCTTGGGTGAGCATGAAACAATCAGATAAGCACAAAACATAACACACAATGAATAAATTTTTCATCAACTTTTGATCTATGCAAGCCTCCATTTTCTCCCTGTGACGTTCTGTCTGAGCGGTTTGTGGTGATGAGTGGTTCAGAAAGCCATTTCAGAAAGTGACAGAAAACAAGGCCTCTATGGCCCTGCACCCTTTCAAGAAAAAGACTCCTAAATGGCCTGTTTGGACCATTTTTACTTCATTTCCTTTACTGCTTGCAACAGTATGATTTAATACATTCATGACACACGTTCAGTAAGTCTCACCAAGAAAAAAGTATTAGGCTTCATATGAGCCACCATATGGCAAAACACACCCTCCTAGCACACAAGATGGATAAATTGAGCAGAAACAATAATCTCCCTGCCAAGAGCATACACAACTGTACACCTATGCCAGGAACTTGATCAAATACAACGGGGTAAATTATTGGCACAGACCATATAATTTTATCTGACAGTCCAACTTTTCATACAGCAAAATATTTGTAGCAATGAAATATAGAGGGTTGCGCTTTGAAGTCAAATAACTCAGAAGCGCAGCTTTCTTTGCCTCCATTGCTTTTTCACAAAATATATCTCGAAAAAATAATCGGAGGAGCAAACCCTGGCAAAATGCCCTTCTGAATTCCTTTCAATGAGACACCATTCGCTGCCACTGAGGCACAATGCATACATTTGTGAAAGTGAGAATCTTTTGCAAGCTCATGTAAGAAAGCACATTCATTACAACTAGCTGTTACGACTGCCTTCGATATACATCATGACTTCCTTCAATATACATTTTGCTTGTTTCTCCTCCTTTAGGCACACTTCTTCATTTAAGCCTGAAGATGCTATTCTAGAAATTAGTCACGCAGGAATATAAGCAAATATGAGCTTGAGGCTTTCATTTTTCTTTTACCAGGTTTGTACTTCTTTATCGCCAAGCGATCCAGTGGACCATGTTTGAAGTGCAACAAACACACTCACATCCTGTAGTATGCGGCGTAGCTTGAGGAGCATTGTCTTCAGTCCATTGAGGTCCTGGCACACTGACCGGTATGAAGATGAGTCTAACTTCACACTGCCATCATCACACTCCTGCATCACCACCTGACGAGGTGGCCGCAGTGGCAAGCTGACAGTGCGCGGACGTGCTTCACCTGCAGTAGCACCACTGGATGGCGTTTTCAGTGGCCATCGAGATGAGAGAGAGTCAGATGCTCGGCGCAAGGCTGCCCCTTCACTGCAAGGACAGTGAAAGGTTGAATGCTCAGTCTCTAGTGTTTACAGCCCAATAAATTCTTTGCAGATTGAGGCAACAAAGCTTGTTCCAAATCTGCAGCTCCTTTTGCAAAGTAGTCCCTAATTATGTCTGTTTATCACAAAATATGTACATTACAAAAATTAAATACTACTTAACAGCCTTTACTCAGTTCTAGCTCCCTGTCACTTCATGCCTTTCCTTCTAAGGCCACTGCAGACACAGTTTGACACAGTTGGTCTCTTAAGCCATAGTTACTAAAACTGCCCAAACCATGACAACCAAATGTAACAATAGGGTTATTCCACGCCAAACGTTCCAGCCGTTCTGGCGACCATCTCAAATGTATTTTAAAAAATCTTGATTTATTGCTTTGAAAACAATAAATTGCTAGAATATTTCGAAGAGAAAAAATTTTTTGGTCATGTGGGAGCCTTCCAAATTTCGCGGAGTGACATCTGACTTGCTTGTCAGAAAACTTATTAAGTGTCACCTCTCGTTTCAATGCTAAATTGGTTGATGTATTAAGCAAAGGCGTTTGGGTAAGGCGTTTGAAACTGAATCATATTGCCAAAATTTTTCTGCCATATGCACCTCCAGAAATATTGCCGAAATGATCCATGTTTGCGTTTTTTTTTTTTCCTTGTAATATGGTGATGTGTATGAATATCTGAGTAATAAATACTTACTATACAGAAGGTATATTGTGTGTTTAAAACATTTTCAGACCGCAAAGGTTTGTAAATATTACGAGAAAGAATCACAAATTTGAGAAAATCATGATTTTGGTCCACAATGAAGCGCAATTTACACGACGTGGTGCTCCAGTTAAAAATCAGCTTTATACCTTAGAGTGGCCCTGCAACACTTTTCCAAGTAATCATCGAATGGCTTCACTAAAAGAGCTTATTGCCCCACAAATCTACTGCCGCAAATGTTTTTAGAATCCGTCAAGTACGAGCGGAGTTACAGGGATTTATCTCACACTTCAAGTGCTTCCTCTCTCCTTCATACCAGCAAGCACATTGAAAGCTACGCGGTGGTGGGGTGACAAAAAGATGTGCCTGTTTGTCAGCACGCTTCATGACCTTCAGCACTTTCTATTCTTTTTCTTTTTTTTTCTTCGAATGCGTGGCTTACTTTCAATGAGACTGTAAGCGCGCGCGCGGGGGCACGTGGCAACATCCCACAGCGGCTGCGGTAATTATGTACTAGCTCACTACTAGCCGACTTTGAGAACTAATTGTCAATTCCAGGCCGCTATAATGTTTGACTCGCATGTTCTCAGAAGCCTCGACTACCGATCGGCAGCGTTTTCTGACCAAGCTCAAAAAGTGTTGCGAGCCCCTTTAATCAAAAGCAAATGCAGAAGAACTCCACTGTTACGTTCCCTGGTGCTGCATTTTTCTGGCTGTTGCATCGTTTTTGGCCGGCACTGGCATAGCTCCCATAGGATCCAATGGCTGTTACGCCACAACTGTGGGACCACTCCCGCATTGTGCGTTGCGAACCGGCCCTCCGAGATGACCCAGGCGGCAGTGTTGACTTTTCACGTGGCTTGGCTTGATCCACTTAGTGGCTTGACGATCAAATCAGCCGCCAGAAGTGGTGAGGGTGACATCTATGATGCATTTTGAAGTCTCGCCACCAGAAACATGACCTTCGAGATATGTATTTTTCATCTAAACATGGCATCTGTGATGTGTTTGGGTGCTAAAATTTGGTTCTGATCCATTCAACGGCATCGCATACAGCGATTACGCTTCCTTTGACGACAACGTTGTCACCTCTGCTGTATTGTTCGTCGAGAATATTGTGGCTGAGTGTGCCAATGTGTGCGTCAGTGATGACAAAGTTGAGGTGGAACAGGTGCCGGAGCAGTTGCTGGAACCAACGGCTTCATTGGCCATAACAGCGCTGAATTTGTTGCAGAGATTTGCACACAATGACGATGCCGAAAGCCACATGGCACTGCTGGTGCTTTATAGACACCTTGTACTGATCGGGTGTGAGAAAATATACCAGGTGACGCTGCTCGATTTCTTCAAACGAAAGGTCTGAAATAAAATTGGGGCTTCTCTCCACTACTCAAATTTCCAATTTTTTCCCATTTCTCGGTTCTTACGTTCTTTTTTCATGGTCCCGAGAAAAACGTATCAGTGGGGTTCTACTGTAATTAGTTCATATATGGCAAACTTTATCATCACATTTTTTCTTTTAAGGAAGAAAATTTTTGAAGTTCACCATTGACCGCTATTTTGCCATTTGGTCATTCATACCGCAGCTTCCTCAATGAAGTTGCCTATCGCCATCAACGGGGAATTTCAAAAATTATTTTCTTCCTTACAACAAAAAAAGGTAATGATGAAACTTGCCATAAAAGAACTATTTATTGGCTTTTGATTGAGGTATAAAGCTGATTTTTAACTGGAGCACCACGTGGTGTAAACTGCATCTCAATGTGGACCAAAATGATGACTTTTCTCAAATTCGTGATTTTTTTCTTGTAAAATTTAGAAACTTCAGTGGTCTGTAGATATTTTTAATGTGAAATATACCATCCATAGAGTAAGTATACATTACTCAGATATTCATACATAGCGCAATATTACAAGGGAAAAAATGCAAACATAGAACATTTTGCCAAAATTTCTGGAGGCAATATGGCAGAAAAATTGCAGTAATATTACTGAGCTTCGAACACCTTACACCAGTGGTTCTCAGCAATGGACATTACGGGGACCCTTTGTGGACCGGTGGAAGTGATAAGGGAGCCCTTGCAGTGAGAGAAAAGGGAGGGGGGAGGAAATTATAACGCAACATACAGCGTGAAATAGGTGCCACTTATTTCTCCCTGCCAAAGAATGGTCAAACTACAGTGTCCAGCTGATTCAATCTCAACACCTTGCCAATAAGTTTTGCAGTCTGCAGCCATATTGAACCTGTTTCCAGCTATGTTTCCTCTTCAAATATGCGAGCCTAGAAAAGGTATGCTCGCGTGCATATGTCGTAGAAAACTGCAACAAAAGCTTTACAGCCATCTCATGGAGAAGGGGAAGCATAGGTCAGCTCTGCCGTAATGCGGCGAAGCATACCAAAAATCAGAAGGGGCCGCTGTCACGAGACATGGTGTGGCTCCAAAAAACTCGTTTTTTCTTCGTGAATGGGTTTCGCGGACCCCCAAACATGGCCTTGCGGACCCCCATTTGAGAACCACCGTCTCACACGAGTGCCTTTGTAAACCAAATTTGGTATTGAAACGAGAAGCCATACTCTTGGAATAAATTTTCTGACAAACATCACTCAGACGACACTCTGTGAAATTCAGAAGGCTCCCACATGACCAAAAGTTTTTTTCTCTCTGAAATATTCTTGCAATTCATAGTTTTCAAAGCAATAAATCAGCCCAATCTTTTTTGAATAGATTTGAGATGGTCGCCAAAACTGCTGGGACGTTTGGCGTGGAATGACCTAATAGTGTATACTATACTTGCTATCACTTTTCACTGTGGCTATTATCAGACGTATCTATAGTGCACAATATCAAAATAGGCATTTTGAATTTGCTCCAAGCACGTTATGCTCAAGAATGAAATATGTCACTTGTGATGACTGCCAAATTACTAGTTTCTTTCTTCAAGAAAAAAAAATGCGTTGTGTGCTAGCACGCTGACCAGTTTCTGGATCAAGCAGTAATTTTAGAGCAGAGTAATGTAACTTACTCCGAGTGATTACTGTCCCACGAGTTCCTCTTTTCTGCTTGGGAAGCAAGAGATGGACGTGCGACCCTTCTCAGTTGTGTTCCAGCATATTTAACAGGACTGGATGCACTGCAACGTACATATACACAAAGACTGTCAAGATATCAACAGCAACAAAAAAAACCTGTGCAAAGCAAATTGTTATGAAACATGCTAAGCTTTAGAAAATTTTTTTTTTCTTCTATCTCCAGCGAAAGTCATGACGTTCTACGCTGTCCCACATAATACAATCTTACAGCTGTCCCACATAATATGATCTTTCAGTTTGCATACAAGGTTCAGAGTCACACACACATCTGTGAAGATCCAAAATTACAAACACAAAATAAGTCGTTTCATTTTTACTTCAAGAACTATATTTAAGAAATTACCTCATCAGTATGGATGGATATACAAGAAAATTATCAACATTGGTGGCTGTCCATAGAGCAAACTGTCCCTTAGGTATGAACAGGACTTAAAATTTCCCGCTGTAAAACAACCAGCAACTGTGATGGCCCTGCACTTTTTGCTCATTCATAAGCGACACATTTCAGTGCAGTCATGTACTGTATGAATTGAAGCACTTTTTTCTTTTGTGGCATATTTTTTTGTAATTTTAAAATAATTTTTTATCTAAATTGCATATTCAAAAAAAGATAATCAATTACTGCATGAATGACTTTTTCAAAATATTATTGCGTCCTACTCCTTTTATCCCTGCATAGAACACTTGTCAACATAAAGCTGTTGCCAGCTTCTCTGTTTTTATTGTGTCTTATTAATGAGCAGGAACCAGCAACAGTTATAGCAGACAGAACCTCTCCCAAAATCACGTTTTATCAGAATATTCTGAGAAAGCTTTAGTTCTATGCCACCTACAACAGCAATAAAAAATACTGTGATTATGCCCACCACCACATTGCACAAATGAAGCATGCCAAAGTTAAAAGAGATCATCTCAAGAAGGCAAGATGGTGGGAGGAGATGGAGAAGGGAGAATAACAAAGTTGGCAGTGATGAGATGACACTTCTTTATTTAAAAAGGGATTGACAAACATTTTTAAGGGCCTAGCTTTTCTATGGGACAATGAAAACCTCAACTTCAGAAGTGTTTGTACTTGTAGCAGTTGCTATCAAAAGCACCAGACAAAATTTTTTTCTATCTGAGCAATTTCTAAAAATGTATGTCCTCATTCGAGCAACACTGAGAAGCGAGGGCAATGCAAATAACCCACCTCGCCATTTGAGAAAATGAAATGACGGGTGGCTTTCACAGAAGTGAGTGCAACTTTCAGTAACTATTTTCCTTTCCAGCCACTTTTGAAAATAAAGAGACGATATAGTAAGTGTGCATTGCTGTACTTGCCTTTCTCAAATTTCTATTTGCTTGGTTTACTAAAAGGTGACATCTAAGACATCGTGTCTACAATGTGTTTCCAGCTCTTGAACTGATTCTGCCAAATGCAACATGATGGCAATGCTCATTGCCATTGCAATGGTGGTGACCCTGTTTCTTGGTTATCAAGACTCTGTTTATTAACTGTAGACCCTGTTTTTTTAAATGATTGTGATGTTATACAGAAGCTCATCCGTGGTTTGAAGCCAGACTAGTTGTATCATGTTTAATGAAATTGTTTATGCGCACAGGCACGCATACATATTTATTTTCCCAGAAGAAATTGACTAAGTGTTCCTCATTTTCCTGCGGACAGCCAGTTTCCTTAGTTCTGTGACTCCAGGCCATCTAACGTTACCCCGCAATGCTGCAATGCATCTCATATTTGTATTCCAATAGTGATCTCCCTGATGGTTTAGTTACAGTGTTCAGGGCAGAAGCTGCATAAATCTTCCACGTTTTCTTATCACCATTAAAGAGAAGTGTTCTGATCAAGTCTTGTCACGTTACTACAACCTAAACGTTCTAGTTGTGTGGTGAAAAACCTGCTGTCACACTTTACGAACAGAACTGTCAGGCTCCTGGTTCGTGGACAGTTGATACATGGTTCAATAATTATGAAGTTTGCTGTAATGGAAGGCTTCATACTTATTTTGACAAGTTCCCTTAACGTGACCTTTTGCTATCACCAAAAAGCAGAACCATAACACCGCGAAACTGTGACACCGTGATTTCTCAGCAGAATAGCACAGCCCACTGCAGTGGGTGGAGTTGCTGATAAATTCAGACCATTGTATAGTACCAAAACTTAAGTACCCCACATAGTCTTCAGGAAGCCAATTAGAGCAAATAGCAATAGAACAAATGTTTGCAAAACAAACACAGAACGGTCTGTCTAAGTACATACATGTACTATTCACCGTAATTAATGTAATCTGTCATCACGTAAAAGACTGCAGTTTCACAAAACTTATAAATGCGTTAAGTAGAAGCTCTCGAACTCTACAACGCTTAAAAACTATTTATGCAACTCGATAATGGGTGTGTCTATATAAGATCGAACATGAGGTCCCGGTCACCATTCCTGATTTTGATGAAACTTACTTTAGGCCTAGGAATTAGACCCGCAACAATGGTATCGAAGTTAGTTTAGTGAAAAAAAATTTTGTTCGCCTGGAAAAAATATATATAAATTTTGGCCGCAAAAACCACGTTTGCACCAATTTCGCGATTCCTGAATTTTGAAAACTATGCACTTTTTAGTCATAATATTTATTCCCCTCAAGAAACAAGGGTAATACAATCTTAAGAGTCTATTACTTTCTCTACCTGTCGAAGCACTTTTGAAGAAAAAAATCACGACTTGGCAACTCGCACAAAATACCTATATTTCAGGAATTTACTGCTACAAACAAGTCAAACTGAGGATAACAAAAATCGGCACATATTAATTTTGATATTAGCGCTCTCTTGTAAAATAATTTTCGTTGCTTTATTGCACTCCGTTTTATTCCATAATTGTGCTGAAACGTAAGTGATTTACCAAAAACGTCGAAGTTTGAAAATAGTTTTCTCAAAAAGGTCATTTTTATTTTCTTATTTTTTTTCAAGATCCCTCTGATTCAAGCCAAGGACATCATCTACCATTGTGTGTAAAGAAATGTTGCATTATTTTGGTTGCTAACAGGTTATAATGCGTCACATGTGACCAAGTCAGCCAAGCGGCAGCGCCGTTCGTTATGTACTGAAAATCGAATACATGTTGTTCAAAATAATTGTGCGCGACATAATCACAAAGCAGCAGCTTCATAACAACAAATTCACAGTCCGCTGTCATGGTTCAGCAAGCTTTGTGTTGCGATCAGCCGCTTGACAAACCCGCAGCAGCGGCCGCTCGATGCTGAGTGCGTTCACATTACGACTGCAGCTTCGACTGCGGGCAAGTTCCGCTTGTGCACCAAACTACGCTCATAGAACAAACAAGAGTTTTTGTTGTATAGTATGGCTTTTGTTGGCACTTAACAGCCTTCACCTTTCACAGTGATGCATTTCTTATCTAGTTCGTTCTATGAACATAGCTTGGCGCGCAAGCGGAGCTCGCCCGCAGTCGAAGCTGCCGTCATGTAATGTGAGCGCCCGCAGCATCGAGCAGCCGCTGCTGTTTGTCAAGCGGCTAATCGCAACACAAAGCTTGCTGAACCATGATACATGGCTGCGAATTTGTTGTTGTGGAGCTGCTGCTTTGTGATTATGTCGCGTACAATTATATTGAACAACATATTGATTTTCAGTACATAACGAATGGCGCGGTCGCTAGGCTGACTTAGTCACATGTGACGCATTATAACTTGTTAGCAACCAAATTAATGCAAAGTTTTTTTAAGCACAATGGTAGACGACGTCCTTGACTTGAATCAGAGGGATTTTTAAAAAAAATTAAAAATGGCCTTTTTAAGAAAACTATTTTCAAACTTCGGCATTTTTGGTAAAACACTTACATTTTAGCACAATTATGGAATAAAACGGAGTGCAATAAAACAACGAAAATTATTTTAAAAGAGAGCGCTAATATCAAAATTAATATGTGCCGATTTTTATTATCCTCAGTTCAACCTGTATGTACCAATAAATGCCTGAAATACAGGTATTTTGTGCGAGTTGCCAAGTTTGTGATTTTTTTCTTCAAAAGTGCTTCGACAGATAGAGAAAATAATAGACTCTTAAGATTGTATTTCACTAGTTCTTTGATGGGAATAAATATTATGATCAAGAAGTGCATAGATTTTTCCCTAGGTGCGCTCAAAATTCAGAAATCGCGGAATTGGCAGAAAAGTGGTTTTTGCGGCCAAAATTTATATTTTTTTTTCTCAGGCGAACAACATTTTTTTTCACAATACTAACTTCGAAACCACTGTTGTGGGTTTAATTCCTAGGCCTACAGTAAGTTTAATCAATATCGGGAATGGTGACCGGGACTTTGCGTTCAATCTTATCTGGACACACCCTAATGCAATCTCTATGTAATGGACCAGTTATCATATTTCATTAGGGGTGGGGTGAGCCCCACTTGTCCTCCCTCTTCTCCTCTCACAACCTTAACATTCATAATTGCTGGCTGAAATGATGCTAGACATGTAGAAGACTGCTGGAAGTAAACCTTGCATATATGAACTTAAAATTGTGATTAAAAAAAATTCGGTAGCTCCCACTCCTTGATGGAATCAGTTTCATGAGAAGCAGTCAGCGAGTAGTTCTATGCTGCATTTTTTGGCTTTGAGGCAAGCATTATGAGGTAGATCGAAGTGTTTTTGTAAGTGTAGTAGTGTGCACATAGTGGGCTTACCAGGCACGTCGACAACACTGGCATTAAAGGGTAACTTATGGTCTTATGTAACGTCAGCACTAACGTTACAGTACATAAGTCAGTATTACCGAAACGAAGTGCACTTTACGGTGCAGTGATGTAAATGTCCAATGTAACTTTCGTTAGCATATTCCTCTGGGGGCGAGCAACACTGAAGATAGCTTGCTGAGTCATAGGAATAAAAATGTAATCTTTATTAGACCGCTATAAAAGCATAGCCAACACTGGAATCACAGACGTTAACCTGACATGACACCAGTATCACAGGAGTACAAATGTAGTGTTTATTGGTTTGTTATAAAAATAGCCAGCACCACAACCACAATTGACGTTGCAGCGACATTACGTCTGCATAGGGTGTTTTTCCGAAGTAGTTTCTAGACCTGGCGTGGCTCTGTGGTAGAATACCTGACTGCTACGCAGAATGCTTGGGTTCGATTCCTCCTGGGATCCTAATTGTTATTCTTTGCATTCGTCGGGTCAATGCTGCCGATGCGAGTTTTTGTTAATGCTCTCACATTTAAATTACCAATGTCTGTTATCACCGTTCGTGGGTAGATATAAACTGTCAATCACCTGTGGTGCATGCCCATACACCGCGGCCCGTGGTAAACGGTTATGTGCCACACATGCCTGGAGGAAAGGGTTTGACGACGTACATGACAGGATTTTCACATTATTCATGTCCTGACCAGACAGTCATATTCGTCAAATACTCTTACCCTCCCATGCCAATTTCGGTCGATCACAAAAGAGTAGGCAGCCACAAACAGACACACACACACACATACACAGAGACAGACAGACAGACAGAAACACTCAAAGTGACTTGGGTTCACTACGAAATGCTTCGCATTTAAAACTTTGAGGACGCTTGAGCTTCGCCTTCAAGAGCAGAACGTGACAGTGCAATCGGGTCCCTGTGTATCGCCTTCTCAATTGCTAGCCTAGCTTCGGTTCTCGGTGCATGCCTCAACTGTGCCGCAAGGAAACGAATGTGTGTGCATATAACATTAGCCATTTCAAACTATGCTAGAATGCCTACTGCAAGTACAGTTGCACAGTGCCCACTAAATCATAATTCTTCCTTTTGCGAATCAGCGAAGGGCCCACTACGTGTCCGTAAGACAACACACGCCAACTAGGGGTGTGCGAATATTCGAAAGTTTCGAATATTCGTCGAATATTACATTCGAAATATTCGTATTCGATTCGAAAATCGTGTATTCGAAAGGTTTCGAACATACGATAACTTCGAATATTCGAAAAATTCGAATATGCGATTCGATTATCATGCACAAAATAACTCGTCTTCCACATTTCTGCTGCGTTCGTATAGCTAAAAACGTTGCCGAGACGAGCGATAAACATCGTAAGTACACGGAGGCACGATATCTGCCTGCGACGAGCGCCCCAATACGTATGATTTATTGCTGGTGCATCTCCGACGTGCAGCGCTGTTGGCGATCATGTAACCGCACATTTTCAATATTATGCGGCCGTAACGTGCCGCACTACCACTCGTTCACTATGCGGGACCACTTCTGAAGATAGACAGTGACCCGGCATGTGACTGGTGGCAGACTGTAGGCACCTTCAGATACCCCAGTCTGGCAAAGCTTTGCCCCATGTAACTCCCTATACCAGCCACTTCTGTTCCAAGCGAGCGTGCCTTTTCAGTGGCGGGGGGGGGGGGGGGGGGCGTTGTCTCTGTTAGAAGGGAGCGCCTGCTGCCTGATCATGTGGAGCAACTCATATTTCTTCATGATAACATTTAGTCATTACTTTCATTGTGCCGTGATATCTGCTTGTGTTGTGATGTGCATTGTGCTAGTCTGGACATTGTGTTCTGGAGATAGCAGTGTATGTTGTGTTGCCAGTCAGGCTGTTAATGTTTTTTTTTTCAAATAGCTACATGTTAAATCAAATATTGTTACTGTGGAGGCATTTTTCCTTCGATATTCGATATTCGATTCGATATTCGAAGGTGGATATTCGTATTCGATTCGTATTCGAAAAATTTGATATTCGCACACCCCTAACGCCAACCTATGCAGCTGCTCACTTTGTTGATGCTTTTGCTGATAATGATGATTAAATATGTCAGAGCGCTTTGTAATGGGTGGGCCTTTAAAACACCCACTCGTTGCGCAATTCACATGTTTTGACGCCTGGCGCGATTCTACGCTTCTGCCACGCAATATTACATGCATTGAGGAGACTCCTTCCACTACAAGACATTTATAGTGTTTTTTTCAAAGCTGTTTCAAGCAATGGCATGGCTCTATGGTAGAACACCTGCTTGCCACGCAGAAGGCCTGGGTTTGATTCTTACTCGAAACAAATTTTTTGGATTTGCATCTTTATCGATTTTTTGGTCACGGACAACGCTGATTTTTCGCTCGCAACTAACAACGCCGATGAAAACACCAGAATTTCTGCAAAACGAGCTTTTTAACGCTCTCGCGTTAAAACAATTCTTACAAATGCGTGCCTCTCTGCATACACCGCGACCACTGCTTCCCACACCTCTTCCCCCCACCCTCCCCTTCGTGGGCGTCACCATCTGGGTCAGTACATACATCAAGCTCTTGTCCAAGCTTCAAGGCTACGCATGTTTTCACGTGAAAGCTGCATGAGGAACTTTCACATGTTGCTCAGCAATCACACTGTTGCTATATTACACAAAGGCAGCACCACTTTTCTATTCAAAACAAATGAATATTTAGCTGTCCATTGTAAGCTATACAAAAAGACCGATAACATAAAAAAAATGTGCAATGCATTTAACATTAAATAAAAGTCCACGAGCTCCATAGACTAATGGAAGGCCACATGATAGGATACCGTGCCTGGTTCTGCCCATGTGGGGCACCAAACGTCATTTTTTCCAATGAATTAAAAATATAAACCCCCGTTGAATGAAAGATAGAGCGTTGATCTCAGTCACCAAAAAACACACACTTTCTAGCTGTGGGTCTATCTCAAATGATGCTCTATCCCTTTTATATGTGGGCCTATTACACCAAGTCAGGCACACTCACCTTGTGGCACAGCCTAAACAAGGCACATGTGCACTGAAAATGTTTTGGGAAACAAAATTTAGTAAAGGTACTGTGTTAATAATGGCTTACTATATGAAAAAACTTATTAGAAAGCTGTTGTTTTGCCAGAATGCCAAAACAATACAGGTTTTAAAGTACTATATCATCAACATTTTGTAAAATCAGAGCATGATGCACTGATAGATGACAACAACGTATACAAAATACTGAAGTGTGAAGTAACATATTGGATACATAGAAGTTCAGTAATCAAGCAGAACAGGTAGACCACTCACACTTCTGCGGAATCCTTGCATGTGCTAGTTTCAAAGTCCAGCATAAGGTCATCAGAACCCAGGCTTGAACAAGATGATCCAGCATCAGAACATAAGGGGTGGAGGTCATCCAATGTTCGGTCAACTTTAGTCTGTCGTCCACTAAATGACTGTAGAGCATGCAGCTCAAAGATGGACTTCTTCACTGACGGTGCCCCTCTTCCTCGAGACCGCTCCAGGGCGATCAGCCCTGGCTGATCAGAGATATCATCATCGATTAAGAATCCATCTGACGTGGGGCTGAGGAACCCAGCACTTTTCTCTTCCTTGCTTGGGCTGAGTGGAGCCGACGGCAGAGAAGCTCCTTTTGCAACTCCCTCTCTCTTCCGCTCTGGTGAGCAATCCTTTGCTGCATGAGCTGCCTTGGCACCCTTGGTCAGTATTCCCTTGGCAATGACAGCCCTAGTTGGGCTACTGAAACCCTTTGTGTTCTTTGGTTCAACAGTTCGCTTCCACTGAGGAGCCTCTGAATATTTTTTTAGCGGAGTGATGCGCCGATAAGACAGGATTCCCCGGTATGCCGCGTAGGAGTCCGGCTGGTCATACACACCCATCTTGGAGGCAGTTCCATCGACTGTAGCCAGTTGTGCTCCAACGGGGAGCGTTGTGGGCAGCACAGCCGAGTCCAACTCATTTTCTACACCCACCGCCTCCTTGAGAACAGGCGACGACTCCACCTGTAGCGTCGTGCTGCTGCTCTGAGCCTTCCCGCCACTCTCACTGCCAGCAGGTGGGTCACTCAGAGAGTGGCCCAGACCAGAGTCGTAGTCGGTGCTACCGCTGTCTCCGCTGTGGCTCCTGTCTGAAATGCTTTCCTTGTCCGGCGACACACGGTGCTGGCAACCAGCCCGCTTTTCTGCAGCTTCTCCCACTGGTTGGTTAGAGATACGAGCTGCTGCATGTAACTTCTCACTCGTAGCCCGCTGTGGTACAGGTGGCACTCTGGTTGTAACAACAGCAACCTGAGGCTTAGGAAGCCCACTAAGGTGTGCTGTAATCTTGGTTGGGATTTTGGTGGCTCCATATTGTATGCGTTCAGAGTTCTCTGAAGATGCCTTGGCCCCCTCTGTTCTAAGCTGCAATGAGCAACTGTCTGTTACATTATGTGTACCACTATCAATGACATCCTTCTTAAGGTTTGTGAAATCTTGGGACGAGCTTCCATCCTCAAAGTTGTTATTGAAGCTGGGATTGTTCACATCAGCATTGTCAGTCACAGCTCTCCTGCTCTTCTCCGCAAAGTCTGTTGTAATTGTAGCATTGGCTTTGCCTTGCAGATTTCCGGACTGTAAAGTGTTGGCACGGTATTTAGTAGGGGGAGGAATACAACGTCGGAAGTTCACCTCCGACGTATCTGTAGGTGCAACTGTTCCCCTGGTGTAAGGAGTGGCACGTGGTAGACGTAGCGCGCTATCTTGCGAAGAGGAAGCCGACATGGGAGCAGAGGAGTACGGCTGTGATGCTGACTTGCTCTTACTTGAGTAACATGTGCCCATCAAGGCATGGAACGGTGTACTTCAACTCGAAATTCTGAAAAAAATTTGAAAGACAAATCTGTCACAAAGCGCCTCTCAAAGAAGCTGAAGACTGCATAAATGGCAGCAAAAGAGTTTGTGAAATCGCACTGCACAATGAACTAGCCATTCAAAATATGTTCCCAGCCCCAAGTGTGTGCATTTCTTATGCAGAGGCACAGACACGCCAGGTGACATTAGCACAAGGTAGGTCACCTTAATTGCAACTAATCACATTTTTGTGCTATGCCAAAACAAAGGCCAAGTTCATCTGCAAGTGTCAATAGGAACTTAACCAATTTAAGATCCAAGAAGGATGTGGCATGCCAACACCTGAAGTGCCCACTGCCTTAAAATTATATGAATTTGCCAACAGTAACAATAAATGATAGCCACAGAAATTATCTATGCATCTTCTAATGCATAAAACAGATGACAAAAGGAAAAAGCTAACTGCATAGAATTTAAGTGCAAAGTATGCAATACTTGCATTCTGCCATTACTAACAGAAACTTAGAGAATAACAATGAAACTCGAGAAGAAGTTAAGGACCACACAGCATGCGATACAATGGAAAATGATAGGTATAACATTGAAAGCTGGAAGACAGCATAGTGGATAAGAGAACAAACAGGAGTAGCTCATATACTAGTTGACATTAAAGGGGTCCTATTGGGCTTGGTGAAAAAACATGCTTTACAAGTAGTGAAGGCTGTTATCAACAGTTCAGTCAAATTTTGTAGTCGTGCACAGCACATAGAGTTCACAAGCGGAGCATGAAGTTATCGCTTTCTCAAGCGCCCTCTCTTAAAAGCTGCTCACAGTCACCAGATTTCATCATTTGGCAGGTTGCTACTAATGGCCAATAGCTGACATAAATCAACAGCACTGCTTGGATCAGATGCACTTTTTCCTGTTGTTACTGTGTATAATAGTTGTATTTAAATTAACAGGCTGAAGTAAGCAAACACTTCGTTTTAAGTTTTGATATAAATGACACACTTCTGGGGGCAGGTAACTGTTGTCTGCTGAACTCAGTGTGTCCGTGCATGCTCGAGCGAAACTAGACACACAGCCTTTTCGACATCACCACCCCTTGAGCTTCGTATTTTTTTATTAGTTTTAAATGCCATAAGTGACCTCAAACCTTACAAATTATGTGCAGCACCGAGTTCCAACACTAGGCGCACAGGATTCATCAGCATACTGCTATACCGGCTGCTGACATATGCATACGATCAAAAACAAGCTCCGCACAGTGGACATAAAGGTTCATATACGGCTTGTTTTCAGGCAATTCAAGCAGGACTAATACTTCAGATGCATTTATCATCATTACTGCACGTAGCAGTCAAGTGGTGGGGCACATGTTATTTTGTGTCATAACTGTGTCAAAGTGCAAAAGGATAATAGTACAAGAAAGTAAGGCAGAAAGGACATGTGCTGGCCTGTCTGCACTAGCCTGCTTGCCTTACCCCCTAAAGTTGTCGTCCTTTTGCACTTTAACAGCATTACTGGAATCTGATAAACTCACACAAATTTCAATTCTTCTAAGTTTAATTAGGTGGTGGGATCGAGATTCATTACTGAAAGGATTGCTAAAGGTTCATTTAGTGTCATGTTCGGAAACTGATTTTTTGTTATCATGTGATCTGGTTTAAAGACAATAAGAGAGAATTGATGGAGACACTGCCAAACCATTTGAATAACAGAAAGCTTAGCTAGTTGGCAGGGATTCATGTTAAGAGATGGGGCGTGCAAACACGGACACAAGAGAGAAGTAAGGACAACACAAACGCCCGACTTCTCCCTTGTGTCCGTTTTTGCACACTCAGTTTTGCATGACTGCCTAAACATGCCATGAATGAGCCACGCACTGCCACTGGGCTTTCTTCTAGCCTTTTCCCCTGACAGCTGCATCCCCTTGTGGCATACAGAATGTCCCCCTCCTATAGTAGGGCCTCCAAGATTGCACTGGTAACTTAACAATGAGTGTTCAAACGAGGAGAATAAATCGCTCTTTGCCAAGCTTGTGACCATGGCCAAGTAGATACAGCGTCGGGACACAAGTTCAGTAGCAATCAGTATCAGTTTTCAAGGCTTTTTCTTTATTAGAAAAAATACCAGAGTTAATGTACTAGAAACATAATACAAATTGCAATGTGGGCAAGGAATGCTCATTGCATTTTAGAAAAAGGAGACTGGGCTGGCAATATAAGTGTGATGAGGTCCTCCAGTTCTTGTAAAGGAGGAGAGTAGGGTATAAATGTTGATTGTCTAGGTAAATTAAGAAAGCAACTAGAGTAGAGTCTCAGTGAATGGGAATTGCTTAAATCAACCTGCTGCTTCAACAAAAAAACAGCCTTTCAATTGGTTAGTTATGTGCACGACTAATGCAAAAGAAGTTTCATTAAGTGGAACAAAGTTTTCAAAAAGATCTGTGAATGGCACAATAGAAGCAAGCTCTAAAGGAGTTTTATCCAAAGAGGGCCAAATCTGAAATATATTTTTGTGACACCCATCTTTTATACAGAAAATAGCCTCCAATAAGTACAGACAAAGATTCTTCAAGCACAATTACATGCTATTCAGGTACCAGTTGGGGCATTAAGAGGTGAATTTCATTTTTAATGCGCCACAGGTGCCTCCTTGAAACAGGAACTAACAAAGACTAGTCCATCCAGCAGCTGTCAACTATTCCCCACACCAGGGCAGCCGATACATTTGCTTCTTTTACTTAACGTATCAATAACATTATGAGGGTATATTACATATAGTGCTGCACATATTTATTGGTAAATGAAAATCCTGTTAACACATTTTTTGGTCCCTAGATGTTCTAGTTAACAAGGTTCCACTATGTTGCCAATGGAGCTCGCCTCCTAGCAACATAGCAACAGAAAATTTTATTTTTCTTATAATAATGAACAAACTTGAAATATTCTTGCAGTAAAATGCTCCCTAGACAGCCACTTAAAGCTTTCCATGTATGGCCATAACTTGTGAAGATGCCTACTGAGTGTACCTTTGAAAATCGAGAAAGATCAACTGAAAAATAAGTTTCCAAGTCCATCAAATATACAGAATCACTTGCTTTAGGAACGACTGTTTGTCAAACCGGGCAAGAGAAGTAAGCAACAAATGCAGATTGTAGATGTACTGAGAGTAAACACATAGTGCATGGTCTACAGATTCAGGTACATTGGTATCTCATATACTTCACAGTATACAAGGAGTGTGCATTGTGCAAAGTCATACGAAAACAGCACTTCCTGCCTCGGCCAGTACAAGACATTGACACTGCTGCACCATCTCATGGGTGGTAGCTTAAACAAAATTTTGAGGCCTGGTCTCAGGAAGTGGCTGTAAAGAACATCCAGACAGCACCAGTCGTTTTCTGTCACCTTCAGTATAACACTACAGAGAAGGTAATAAATGTCATATATGAAAAGAGGTACCATGAGTACTTGCTCTGCATCAAGAGAACTATTTATATTGGTGTCAGCAACTTGACGAAAATATGCTGACCCCAAAGCCCAAGGATCCATTGATGCATTCATTATATAGGGTGTATGCACTGAGCCTTGATCCGCAAGGCGGCAACACCATTGCCGCGCCATCTTAGAGGTCCGTTCGTACATGCCGTTCGTGCCGTCCACGCGTCGGCGTGCAGAAGGTGCTCCGGATGTCTCTAGTCATTTGTGCAGTGCCGATCTCGGGCACAGCGCGTGCAGCGAGTCTTTTTTTGGCATGCGGCGAGTGCACGGACCGTCAAAATGGCGACCCCGCTGCTAGCGCTCCTCACGGATGACGTCAAGTGCATACCCCCTATAGTTATAATGGCCTTTTCCTTCAGCTAAGTGCAACTTAACAGAGCCAGAGATATATAGGACCTTTCTCCCATTACAAATTCAAGATGTCGCACTGCTGATTTCACCTAGATTACTACTGTCTAAACTTCACTACTACCACTGCTTTGACTGTCCAGACAGCCAATGCAGTAGCTAAGGCTACAGCACTATACCTTCCTGCTTGCCAGCACACAACTGCATGCATTATTATCATAATGCTGGACATCTGGCCAGCATTAGAATATTGCTAACAAATTATTTTCTTTATCACCCTCAGTGGCAGCTACTTACTTCACCAAATATATCAAAAGGTAACTTCTCAAACATTCTACGTGGGAAAAAAACAGTGCAACAAACTAAGACTGTAAGAAGTCTCGTAGAAAAAGTTTGGCATGTAGACATTGGCAAACAGACAAAACAAACGTCGACTATCACCTGAAAGGCTGCACTTTAGCGGAAAAGAAAGCATACACAAAACTTATCTGTGCTTGCCCAAGAATACCAGTGCTACCTGTCAATATACATGTGCAAGTCTATGCAGAAGGTAATTTTTTAAGCCTGACATTTCATCTTTACAGGTGTTAATTGAAGACTGGCTAATGTACACATTGCTGCTAATCCTGATATCAAAGCTTCAACCATGAGATAAAGATGTCAAGTCATCAAATTGTGACAATGGAGCAGAAATTAGGCAGTGATCTTCTGGTTAATGTCATTAGTGCACAATTATCTCCAATTTTTACAACAGCCTGATCATACAACCAGACAAGGTGTTATATAATCATTCTGCCATTTTAAAAAATGTTTTAAAAAACACAGCTTTTTAGGAGCTCTGAAATTCTTCATAAACAGTTACAAACACATATACAGTAAATACAGTAGACACAACACATCCAATGCATTGGCTTACTTCACTATTACTGCATCACCACCATCTATGTTGAATGCTGAAGAATGCATTGGTGGCGTGCAACCCAATACCGAACATACCGAAGATTGCTGAATGTCCTGCTAAATACTGCTCTCAACATGTTAAAAACCACGAAGCCAACACACTGAAATTTTCGGGAAAAGAATCAAACTGACAGAAATTAAGAAATTTCCGTTTCCGAGACTGTTGATAAATGTGACGAGTAAGATTATTGTTTCCTTACAATGTTTGTAAGCATCTGCACCACCTGCAATACACAACATGCATTAACCAAACGAAAAACTGACCAAACACTTTGTTCCCATCTTCCACTACAAATCATTCTATCTGCACCAGAAAATGAATCTAAGTCATTCTACTCCAATAGCCCAATACAATAAATAAACTTTGTGTAATACCAACTCAATATTAACATTAGATCGCCAGAACATTAATCACAGCCCCTCACTCGCCCATGCTACGAACAATGCTTGTTCCCGGAGTAGCTGGTCATGCTTTCTGTCAAGAGGTACTGTCTTGTTCACAGAGCAGTACTCAGTGAAAGATCATCACCAGACCGCCTATATAATGGCACGCACTTCCAAGTTTTTCGCCTAAATAATAATAAAACACAGGACAATAATGCATTTATTTTGCAGTTTCGGAGCACTACAGACAGCGTTAGATCTTCAAGTATTATACGCAAAGCTTTCCGCGTCCATCAAGGCAAAGGACACAATTAACCACGCGATTTTTCTTTAAGTGAACTAATAAATAGTGACTGTTGTGATAGACAGGAACGTCAACAACAGATATAATGCTCTCTAAAGATCGAAGGCTTACTGCAACTAAGATCCGCACATAAACATCTACCCTTGTGACTCGGGAAATGAATACAGCAAGGCATAATTCTCTAGTATAAGCGTAATTTAAAAATATGGCAATGCTGTGTTTTGCGGGCGCCGTGTAAAATGCAGTAAACAGGTCCAACCAGAGGTGAGCGAAATCAGACACGCTTAAAATCCGATAAATTGATGCGAACGCGTCATCGGAACTCCCACCTGGCCAACGCACTCCTTATGCGTTGCACATTTCTACCGGCATTGCGGCATTTCAAAGCGTGTGCACGTTATACGAACTGAGTAATTTCTATGTGCGCATACTACAGTGTGTTGATATTTTGACAGACGCCGAGATCGAATCTAACAGTGCGGAGGCATCAAAACTAGCGGTCGACGCCGTGTGCCGACGAGTGATACTTTAAGAATACTTAACTGCGGCTCTTCCATTGCTGGTATTTGTAGCACTACATAAATGTTTCCATACGATCATTCAGGTGCTGCTACGAGCAAGTAAAGTTTCACTTACATTCATTAAGAACAGTGCCCTTTCAGTAGACAGCTTACGTCCACTAGTAGCATCCCATCCGAAGACGACAGGCGATTAAGAAAGATTACAAGTAAGAGTGAATCACAAATTTCCGCACTACCGCATATCTGACAAACTTTTCCCAAGCAAATAGGCTGAACAACCAATAAGGTACAAACCGACGGATTAACTGACTGCCAGATCGTCGTAAACGGCCCACTTCTTTTTATTAGCGTTATCGTCGCTAGATGGCTCTAGTGCTCAGATAAAATATATCGTTTGCTGAAAACTCCGCTGAACAGATTTTCAACTCCGAAAAACGTCGACGTGATTTTGCATAATGTTTACGTTACGCGACGATTGATGACAACAAAAAAGTACACTGATGAACTGCACAATCAACATATTCTGAGTGTTTCATTCCTCCCCTCCACTCTATGCTCCCTCTCTTCCTCCATACTTTCAGTCATGTAATTTACCATGATTCGATCGTTTAATATATGAGCTCTAGCTGTTAGGTAGTTTTCGCGGCGTCGTCCTCCCTGTAAAAAAAAAGATAATAATAAAGACAAAATTTTGCGTGGGCCGATCCTGGAGAAAACGTGCCCTCGGCGAAGGTGAAGCCGGCTTCAAGCAGTTCTGCACCTAGCTTTGCCTCAGATTTTGAGGCTAAAACCTTATATGTCTCATGCGAAGGTGACCTTGAATGAAAACACAAGGGAAAACACGTCGTGAGCGTGAGCACGAAATTGTGCAAAAAATATCACGCAACCACTCAAGCTTTGCTAAATGAGCGCGAGCTGCGCGTTCACTTCGTCATTGTGTTGTTCGCGTGACCAGTCTGGCGGGACTAAAAAAAAAAAAAATCACAGCATATCCACGGAGTGAATGATGATGAGTGGGCGAAGCTGCGGAGGTTCATCGGTAAACCGTGAATCTTCCGTGAATTCTGCCCAGTACATCATCACCGACGTGAGATCGGGCGCGTTTATACTAAAGGTTCGATGACTTATGACGACTTGCAGCTCACTTTAATTTTACATGTACGCTGTGAATTTTCATTGTTTAGAAAACCATTGCTTTAGAAAAATCTGGCGTCTTTCGTGAAGCAGCTGGCGTCTTTTCGTTTTGCTTTAGAAACATCTGGCGTTCTTTCGTTTTGCTTTTACAAAACATCTGGCGTCTTTCGTTGGTTTATTTCATCAATCAACGGCGTTTTGAACAAAATTTTTATTGTTTAATCACGCACAGGAGAAATCTCACCAGGCACTACCTTGGAGGTAAACAATGGCTGCTTATGGGAATGAGAGACAGAAGAAGTCGGCTTTTAGCTAACACTTACACTTCTACTTCTACTAACGTTTCCTACTGGAACATGCCAATGGCTGCTAATGGGGAATGAGAGACAGAAGAATTCGGCTTTTAATTAACGCGCACGCTGCGAATTTTTTATTGTTCAACAACGCAGAGGAAAAATCTCCCACCGGCACCACCTTGGAGGTCAAAGCGTAAGACTGGTTACGGACTACTACGACTGCGACGACCAAGGGTCGGTTTCTTCGTATACCTCCCATAGGACGCGAAATTCAAACGCTCCTCCGACGCAAGCGCCGACAGCGCCGAGAGCGCTATTGAGTTACGCCCCTTGCAGAAGGCCGCCAAGCTCAAAGGGCGATGACGTGGCGATTACGTTGCTTACGTCGTCAGGGCAACAGTAACAACAGCCGCTCTCGCCTCCACCCCCTCTCCTCCCTCTCCGCGCGCCGTTTTCTTTCTATTTTTTTTGTGCGCTTGCTTTTCCTCCTCTCCCATGCCGCGCACCGTTTTTTATTTTGTACGCTTGCTTTTCTCCTCCTCCTATGCCCCACGCCGGGATTTTTTTTTTTTTGTTCGTGTGCCCTCGCGCGCGTGCTGTGCTAGGCCGCGCATTCGCGTTTGCCCGCAGCCAGCATGTGCTAGAGCATAAAGGATGAATCCACCTACAACATTTCTGTTACCACTTTTATTGTTCTGTTTCCGAAACTCAGGATTTGCATGTAATGGGGCACGATACAAGTTCAGGAGAAGAACAGAAGGGAAGAATTCACAGTGTGTGCATGACTAAACACAAAAGTTCATTGTAAAATTTAGAAATTAAAAAATCGAACACATTGAAAAGTGTAGGCCGTTTGACGTACACACATATAAGAAACACGATTTTCATTTGGTGCAATACCCAGCAAAGTGCAGAGGAGCCTCTGATGAGAGGTAATCATGTAGTTTAAAGAAGTGTCAGTGCATGACAAAAACATAACGAAGAGCAAATATGTAAATATGAAATAATATTGCAATTATTTACTTATTAACCGTTGAAATGATACAAAACACAAAACAACCACTTACATATTTGCTCAGATTTTGCACAAATATACATGAAATGCTGGACAACCTTCACCAGATAAACAAAATGAAAAAGATAAGATTTAGCACAGTAAGTAGTAACATTGCGCTAAAAAGAGCAAGACAGAATATATGGTACTTGAACACTACTTGAAAGTTAGTTGGTGGCAACGGGATGCAGGCCATGGTCAGTTTATGCAGCAGCACATGACATTCGAAGAAAAGCGTATTACTCAACGACCAGGTGAAATAAGCATATACGCAGCTTTTCTTTCACCGCGAATACAATGCCTAGCTGAATATAACGCCACTGAAGGGAGGACGTCATGTTGGGTACACTGAGCACTTCATTGTGATAAACACAAACAGTAAAATTCTGCATACAGGACATGTCTCATGCCTACACATGAATCCTTAGAGCGGTTTTTCCATAGGCAATAACAGAGACAATATATAAACACACAAACTACTTCTTCAGCCGTAAGTACATAGCATATTCACGCACCGAGAAGAAGCACTGGGGGCAGGGTAGAAAGCTGGTCCACTTGAGTTGCGGATCGGGACTTCGCAGAGCGCTGATTCTACAGCTGTTAACCCCTCCTTGGGCAAACGCATCAGTTCTTGCCTTCTCGATACTCCGAAAACGTTTCCGTCCTGAAATAAGCAATTAAAAACTATTAATTCCAACGATACAAATTACGCAGTCGCATGAGGCAAACGTAGTTTCGTCGTCTCGGCTCAGTGCAAGCTGCGATACAGTCTCAGGAACGCGTACTTAAACGATGGCGAGTGATAAACAGGCAAAAAAAGCAAAACGCACTTCCATCACGCAGTTCTGTCATAGACGCAAAAGTTAAACTATGAGTCTCAAGTTCTTCATTTCATTCCTTCTAGAACAGCGACATTAACTGCAACATCGTGCTTTTCATGATTCAGCCGTAATTAAAAAAAACAATAACTGTGTTGTCCAACTGCAATTCGTAAATGTGTGGCTGCGAACGCAAGCCGCATGCTCACCTTTAGTTTTTCGGAACCTCGAAGAATCTTGCGGAACTCGGCCGGTCTTGAAGTATACGTGCACCGTTCCATGATGTACGAATGGTGCGTGCCGTTAACCACCACGGCGGCAAGAGCGCACAACACGCAACACCACGAAAACTCCACACGCCGGCCAAAGCTCGCTTCATGTAACGGAACATCACGAAACTTCATATCAAGGCCGGCGACTAGGACGGGCTCCTGTATGGCGGCGACGGAGCACGGCTGACATAACGACCACTCCGATAAGTCTCAAGAGCGAGCAATGACCCGCTAACCACAACGGGAGACTTGCAGGTGTCCGCCAAGCATAGCCTCCCTGCACGGCCAGCCTGGTGCCCGCTCTCAGCACTCGCTCCATGCTACAACGGAACTTTCGAGGAATTCAAAACTAGCGTCGCGGCGCGCGCGCGGCCTCCGCGGCCGGCGCGGGGTGCACCGCTTTGCCGGCACGGCGGCAGGCTGCCATTGGCTGCTTTAATTTTGAATCTCCATGAACACTAGCGCCAATTTCACCTTCAGTTACGGCCCCTTTTAAAAGGCCGCCGAACTAGCAAATTATTCAAGATGGTGTCGGTGACGTCATCATGACGTAATTCTTTGGGACGCCGGAGCGGCAGTGTTTCCGGGTATTGCGACGACTACGAGGGACGAACGGGTGCCGCCTTAAGGAGCTTCGCCCCTAAAATAAAAAGCGGCGTTCCTCTCGAGAGTGTCTCGAGGCGCGCGAACTACGCGTTCACTTCATCTCTGCGGCGTTCGTGTGAACAGTCTGGCGTGACTAAAAAATAAGAAGCTGCCTTCCTCTCAAGAGTGTCTCGAGGCGCGCGTTCACTTCGTCTGCGGCGTTCGCGTGACCAGTCTGGCGGGACTAACCCCCGTATTCAGAAACGCTCCTCGACTTGAACTTGACTTGCCACCGCCTTGGGCAGCGCGTTCGAAACGCGTTTGTGCTGCCGTGGCACAGCCTAAAGGCAGCGCGTTCAAAACGCGTTGAAGGCGGTGTCAAGTCAAGTTCAAGTGAGAGGAGCGTTTCTGAATACGGGGGTAAAAAATAAGAAACGGCGTTCCTCTCAAGAGTGTCTCGAGGCGCGCGAGCTATGTTCACTTTGTCTTTGCGGCGTTCGCGTAACCACAGTCTGGCGCGACTAATAAAAAGCGGTGTTCCTCACAAGAGTGGCTCGAGGCGCGCGTTCACTTCGTCTTTGCGGCGTTCGAGTGACTGGCCTCCTGACAGCTGGAGTAACACGGAAAGAATGCACGATGGAAGGCGCTGAGCCAGGGGCTAGAGGATTGTGCAGGACGCCGAAGAGGTATGTAACGCCAGCAGTGTTGCGGAGTTGCCACTCCGGAATTGGAATGACTCCGGAATCATTCCACATTTTCGCGACGCGGAATGGAATGCGAATGGAATGGGGACAACGCTTGGAGGATATGAATGGGAATGGAATTAAGCGCCTTTTGCACGGAATGGAATGGGAATGGATTTACGTCTTTTTCCGAAAATAGAGCACGTTTTCGTCTACGCGCTGTTTTTCAATCTTCAAACATTAGTAAATCAGAGCCTCGAATTTAACAATAAAACAGCATTTTAAAAATGGCTTGGCTGATTAGAAACACGCTACATTTATAAGCAATGCGCCTACTACAATTATGTCCATTAACCAAAAGTAACGTGTTTTGCGTACTTTTGCAGTTCTTAATGCATCTGATGACATCAGCTTTATGGGGCGTTCATTCTTAACTCGATAAAACTATCAAGATGCCTTTCCTACGTTGAGGAATTACGGGAATGAAATTGAACTCCCCGCCCATTCCCTGAGTGGGAATGGGTTAAGTTTTTTCATTCCGAGGAATTGAAAGGAATGGAATTGCGGCAAGTTCTAATTCCGGGGAATGGAACTGGAATGGAATGGACGCGCCCATTCCGCAACACTGAACGACAGTGGAGGAGGCTCGACAAGCTAGCTCGAGCCTCCTCGATATCATGGGCGTCTTAGGTATTTTTTCTTGGGAGGTTGAAAAGCGTGTTGCATCGTGGTGGGGGAGGGAAGGGGGGTGTACTGGTGTAGCTTGGGTGGGGGGCAAGTGACCCGCGCCCCCCTGCCGACGCCCATGCTCGGATTCTTCTTCTTCTTCTTCTTCTTCTTCTTCTTATTATTATTATTATTATTATTATTATTATTATTATTATTATTATTATTATTATTATTATTAAAGCGAAAGCCTTAGATGCCTCATTAAACGCGAGAATATACCCTCAGCGTCCCGCGTCGGCGGCGTCGGGAACACGAGTGATACAAAAAATCATCATCACGAGATGACGTCATCATGACGTCACAGATAGCCAGAATTTGTGATGTCACATGATGACGTCGTCACATGACATCGTAGCTTGGTCAAATGTGAGCCGATCACGGAGGCAGTGCAAAACTAGGTGACGTGCCTCCGATACTGGAGGCAGTGTAAAACCACGTTAGGTGCAGAAATCTTTCGGAGGGTGGCGGGGCATGACCAATACATAGACTTAGACGAAAAGGAAGAAGGCTTGCGCCTTCGAGTCGTCTTCGGTGAATGCATAAGGGACCCACTCTGTGAGTTTTTATTATGGTGTTATCAATAAATAATGGTGTATATGCTTCAGAATACACGCTTTGAAAATTCTGGTCCGTTGCCTCAACTCCAGTGATGGGTAGCAAACCGGATATT
Organism: Rhipicephalus sanguineus; assembly: GCF_013339695.2. Classification (NCBI taxonomy): domain Eukaryota; kingdom Metazoa; phylum Arthropoda; class Arachnida; order Ixodida; family Ixodidae; genus Rhipicephalus; species Rhipicephalus sanguineus. The sequence continues at coordinate 171,994,656 of NC_051176.1, forward strand.
GATATTTGTTACGGTTATTCTCGCCCCCTTTCTGGCCCATATATATATATATATATATATATATATATATATATATATATATATATATATATATATATATATATATATATATATATATATATATATATATATATATATATATATATATATATTGTTGGACCTCTAAGCCTTCCAACTGCGGCGCGGTTAACATCGAGCCAAAAACACGTCTTGCAAGATGAACCGCTTTAATGGAACTAGAAAAAAAAGAAAAGAAGAGGGCGAGCCAGCGCTGCCACGTGAGCACGCGTCAGCTCGTGAGGAGCATCCATAATGATGATGTTTGGTCATCTGTACGAATGACGAAGACAAGGAAGTCACAACAGTCTCCCGCGCCGACAGATGACGTTAGTTGGCTTCCAACGGGTAAAGTAGCTGTACGGGCCGCTTCACAACAGAGCCGTCGGGCAAGCATAAAGAGCAGGTCCTGACTATAGTGTACTAGAATAATCTCCTAGTGACGCGTCTGAGAAGGAGCGCGCGTGCCCGTTTGTGTAGACGCCACCAGGCGCCGCCACTGCGCCTTTTTCTAGTCGTCTGCTAGCGTAGATGCCGCAGACCGGCGGATTCATTGCAGTTCGGGACATGGCCTGCAGCAGTATCTATTCGCATTTTTTTATCATCCATTTGCACAAACCCATCATATGAGTAACTCTGCATGTTTTGCTTCTATTGCGCAATACCTAGCACAACATTTAAATCGCATGCTCATCACAAACTACACAAAAGTGCTCAGCAACGTCTACGCTGCGTTGCTATGCCAGAAGGCGTACGATGAAATAACGGCCTCGACGGACGCATATTGATGGTGGCAAACTTTTTGTGATTTATTCTCGGTTACAGAAACGCAGCTAAACAAGATTATTCCGGCGTTTCCTTACCTCATTTTACGGCGTGCAATGAGACGTACTACATGGAAGCATCCCACATGTAAGCGTCCGGAGAAAAAAAAAGTCATCCACCATTTTTTTTTTTCACAAGAACTGCGACGTTGAACGTAGCGTCGCAGGGGACGCGCACGAGGCAAGCAGCTGCAAAGCGCGTGTCACGTATCTCGGGAGCGCTTGCAATATGTGATGGAGTTGGGAGAGTAAGTGAGGCGGGAGACCGTGGCGTCACAGCAAAGACCCTTTATAGAACACAACACTGCAAACAAGAAGTTAACACCAAAAAATTTACATCAAAAAGTGACATTAGAAGAGGAGACGTTATAGCGCGCAATCACTAATAAATCGCAAAGCCTACAAGCTATGCTGGACTTCGACACACTCTAAAGTCTGGCCACTATGGCGCCTCAGTCTCGCTACGCGAATCGAACGTTCTTACGGTTCGTGTTGCCCGTCGCCTCGATTCGATGCGAAGATCGACGCCCTGCCCAGTTGTCGCCGCTGCTGTCGACGTCTTGGGGTCGTCGTCATCGATCCGCTGCGTAGCTAGTCTTCCTCGTCGCCGATCCTCCGGCCCTTCGTCGAGAACATCCGTCTCGTCCAGTTAGGCCTAACTCCTGGCCTCCCCTTGGTGCCTCCGGGTCGAACTGTCGACGTGGCTCTCCGGTGATTGCTGGTGGGTCGCCGTCGTCTTGCCGAGCTGTGGTAGTGCTGCAGGTGCCTCGAGAACTGCGTACTGAGGCTGCCGCAAGCCCGGGACGCCTCGCTCGGTAGACCCCGAGGTCGACGGCCACCCTCCCGGGGCATGCACAACGCTGCCTCCAGAACTCAGCCCTGCTGCTCTCGTCGCGGACGCGACGCTGGCTTCCACCACCTTGCTCCTCGACGACTCCACCGAACAATGACTGCTTGTTCCTCTGGGGTTCCGCACCTCAGTTCGGGTCGCGTGGCACGCGCCTTTCTCCGGCCAATGGCTTGCGTCGACGTGGCGGGTGGTGCACACCATCGGGTACTTTTCCATTCCCCGCACACCATCGACGCATTGCGCTGTCCGGCACGCGCCCCGTGCCCCTTTTACTCATGACATTGGGCCCCCTTTTAAGAGTTTTTTCTTAAAAAACTGCTTTGGTCCTCCTCTTCAGGGTTATGGCCCTCTGCTCTTCTGATAGTGTCTTGTAGCTTGTGCTCCTCTTTCCTTGCTTGACCTATGCACACCTTCACTTCCCCACTTTGTCACGCACTTTCACTCACAATTTACTTCACCGCACATAGTTCCTACAACACCACTATCATTGGTTTTACAAACCACATGTTCATTGTCCAGAACACCATAATCTACCAGGTACGATACTCCACAATGTCACAATCGGTCGCTTCATTGGTGACTAATCACAAAGTGCTTGACATCTTTCTGTATGCCTGGCCAAAATGCCTCCTTCGTCACTTCCCTACGCAGGTTCTGTGTATCTCTGAACCCATTCGCATACCAATGTTCTAATATGACCCGTCTATAACATGCGGGCACCATCAGTTGTCTAATTAGTGTCCCTCTTTTCCAAAACTTACGGAAAATTAACTCTTCGACTGATTCGTAGGACACTCCGTCTCTACATCCCTCTCTTGTTGGTTTACGGCCAATTCTATCTATAGCGTGCCTCAGAGTTCTGTCCCTCCTTTGTTCATTTGAGAACTCCTCAGAGGTTACCCCTACACACTCCAACAATGGCACTCTATTCTTGCCTCGTGCCTCGCTATTCCCACTTCCCCTACTAGCTTCAATGCTCTCGGGGCTTCCAGTTCCCGGTCTCCTTTGTTTAGCATATTTCTCACGCTGTACTGGGTCATCCACCCTTCTTACCCCTGGCCTATTTCCCAATATCACATCATAGATGGGATCTTCCATACATTTTACTGTGAGTACGCCTACGAAATAAGGAGTATCTAACCTTATTTTCGCCTCGGGTAACTCCTTCTTGGATCCATCTACAAAGACCACTGTGCCTATTCTCCCCGTGAAATCCTTTTTATTCACCAGACTTCTCCTCACTAACACAGTATCCGCTCCTGAGTCCCTCAGCACCGTTACCCGTTTGCCGTTTACTTTACCTTCCACAACTGGCATATTAACACCTTCCGACCTATCTATCACTGCACCAACTATCTCTTCCTTCCCTTCTGACCTCATTGCACACGCAGTATGCTCTACCGGTCTATTCCTACACTCGTTCGCTTTGTGCCCTCTTTTCTGACACAATTGGCAGGTAACGTGGGATTCTTGTTGACTAGTGCTGGTGCGGCAGTTCATAGCTATATGCCCTGGTCGATTGCACAAGAAACACCGCTGCTGTGCCCTTTGTTTACCCCTTGGGGCCTCACTGTTGCTCTCTTCTTCCTTGTGATCGTCTCTGTCACCTTTTTCTAAGTTCCTTAGACCCTGAGCCTCTACGAACTGGTCGGCTTGCTTTGCCATCTCCTCTACTGTGCTTAGCTTCCTCTCCTTCAAAAATACTGCTAAGCTTTTGCTGCACCTGTTGAGGAATTGCTCAGCAACCATTCTGTCGCGGACCCCTTCATAGGTCTTTTCTGTCTCCGACAGCTCTATCCAGCGATCAAAATAGTTAGCTAGACGACACGCAAACTGCTTGCCAGTTTCTGAATCCTCGGGCTTACAGGTTCGGAACTTTTCGCGAAAACCCTCGGCAGTTAGCCGAAACCTCTCCAATAAAGTCTTCTTTACTATGTCATAGTCTAGAGACTCTTGAGCTGGCATGCGACCAAACACACTCAAGGCCTCTCCCACGAGACACAGACTCAATGCATTTGCCCACTCGCTTCTCTCCCAGCCTTGCCCTACGGCGATTCTCTCAAACCGATGCAAATAGGCATCGAGGTCGTCCCTTCGCTCATCGAAGGGTGCCATTAGCTTTCTTGGGCAAATTTGTCTCGGCGTGGGAGTAGACGAGTTGGCCAACGCCGTCGTCGGGGTACTCGCGCGACTAGCGTCGTTGCGCGGAGCGACATTTATTTCGGCTAACTTCAACTTGAGCTCGAGAATCCGCTTCTCGCGCTCCTGCTGCTCCCGCGCCTCACGCGCCCGCTCCTTCTCGCGCTCGTACTCGGTTTCGCGCTCTTTCTGCGCGTTCTCAAAAAACTTAGTTGTCTCCTCCTTGTTCATTCCTAAGTCTTTCGCCACGGCCGCCAACTTCTCCCAATCCATCCTTGCAACCCCCGACGATACGTGACTGGGCCAAACGCTGGAAAAATCCTGGCACAGGCTCGCCACTTATTATGTCACGTATCTCGGGAGCGCTTGCAATATGTGATGGAGTTGGGAGAGTAAGTGAGGCGGGAGACCGTGGCGTCACAGCAAAGACCCTTTGTAGAACACAACACTGCAAACAAGAAGTTAACACCAAAAAATTTACATCAAAAAGTGACATTAGAAGAGGAGTCGTTATAGCGCGCAATCACTAATAAATCGCAAAGCCTACAAGCTATGCTGGACTTCGACACACTCTAAAGTCTGGCCACTATGGCGCCTCAGTCTCGCTACGCGAATCGAACGTTCTTACGGTTCGTGTTGCCCGTCGCCTCGATTCGATGCGAAGATCGACGCCCTGCCCAGTTGTCGCCGCTGCTGTCGACGTCTTGGGGTCGTCGTCATCGATCCGCTGCGTAGCTAGTCTTCCTCGTCGCCGATCCTCCGGCCCTTCGTCGAGAACATCCGTCTCGTCCAGTTAGGCCTAACTCCTGGCCTCCCCTTGGTGCCACCGGGTCGAACTGTCGACGTGGCTCTCCGGTGATTGCTGGTGGGTCGCCGTCGTCTTGCCGAGCTGTGGTAGTGCTGCAGGTGCCTCGAGAACTGCGTACTGAGGCTGCCGCAAGCCCGGGACGCCTCGCTCGGTAGACCCCGAGGTCGACGGCCACCCTCCCGGGGCATGCACAACGCTGCCTCCAGAACTCAGCCCTGCTGCTCTCGTCGCGGACGCGACGCTGGCTTCCACCACCTTGCTCCTCGACGACTCCACCGAACAATGACTGCTTGTTCCTCTGGGGTTCCGCACCTCAGTTCGGGTCGCGTGGCACGCGCCTTTCTCCGGCCAATGGCTTGCGTCGACGTGGCGGGTGGTGCACACCATCGGGTACTTTTCCATTCCCCGCACACCATCGACGCATTGCGCTGTCCGGCACGCGCCCCGTGCCCCTTTTACTCATGACAGCGCGTCTGAACCGGCCCAAACCGGCGCGAACTGGCTCCGCGACTAGAAAAAAGCGCAGCAACGCCACCAGTGGCGTCTACCGGCGTTTGCTTCAACCGGCCACGGCCACCTGGATCGGGGCGCGCGGCACAGCAACACCGCCGCGCGCCCCGATCCAGGTGGCCGTGAACCGGCCTATTGTCCCTGCCTCCTGGACGCGTCACTAGGAGATTATTCTAGTACACTATAGTCCTGACAATGCTGTCGCGTCCGCTGATCAGTTCCTCTATGCGGGCCAAACTCCACAGTTGCCTTGGAAGCTGTTTATCCCCGAGTAGAACTACGTTGCCTTTCTTCAAAGAGTCATTTCTTTTGGCTTGGTTGGATGTAAAGTTCCTGAGTTCATTAAGGTACTCTTTATACCAACGAGACCAAAATGCTTTCAAATCATCTTCTCGCTTGCTCCAAAGTTTCTTCAGTGCATCGTTGGTAGACTCGGTGTTGATTTTCAGTTCGTAATGTGGTAGCGTTGTCAGTCTCCTTCCAACGAGAAAATCTGCTGCAGATAGGGGGTATGGTTCATCCACGTCGTTGAACACGTAAGTCAAAGGTCGAGAATTCACCACGGCCTCCACTTCTGTTAGTAGAGTAACTAACTCTGTCCGACTGACAAGCCTTCGCCCAAGCATCTTCTTCAAGCAGGTTTTTACAGAACGAACGAGTCTTTCGTAGAACCCGCCCCACCAAGGAGCGCTCGGGCAAATGAATTTCCATTGGATCTTCGAGGAGGAAAAGAAGGCGAGTACGTCGGGGTGTCTTATCGTTCGCCAAAGCTTCTGTAGGTCCTTGGACGCTTTGACGAATGTTCGTGCGTTGTCGCTGTAGATAGTGTGACAGAGACCCCGCCGTGATACGAATCTCCGTAGGGCGCAAAGAAAATTCACTGTGGTCAAGTCTTCAACCAGTTCCAAGTGAACAGCTCTTGTCACCGCGCACGTAAAAAGAGCGATGTAGGAGCGCTCGTGGGGATGCCCTTTGATGTATAGTGGCCCCGCAAAGTCAACTCCACTCACGAGGAACGGAGGGGCTTGAGTAGCACGATCCTGAGGCATACAAGGTGAAGATTGCTCAACAGGTTTACTCTGTAGGCGTTGGCAGATGACACACCGTCTTATCGTTTTCTTCACAGACTGTCGTGCTTGAAGAATCCAAAATCGTTCTCGAACTTGAGTCAGAGTGTCTCGAACTCCCCCGTGGAAGACCTTTGCGTGAGCATGATTGATTATCAGCTTACTGAGGTGTGAGTCTTTTGGTAGGAGGATGGGATGGCGAGAACTGTACGAGTCGTCAGCCCTGGGAGCTTTTCCTTGTATCCGAAGAAGCCCGTTTTCGTCTATGAACAGTCTAAAATGTCCAAGTGGACTTTGTAAAGGGAGCGGTTTCTTGCTCGCGACACAGTCTGCTTCTTTACCAAAGTGAGATCTCTGTTCCTCTCGAAGCAAATAGCACTCCGCTTGCTGAATTTCCTCAGCAGACAGCTCCCCAGACCTATCATTTTCCTTCTTCAACCTTTTGGCATAACGGAAGACCCATGCCGTTACTCTTAAAAGTTTGGTGAGGCTGCTGAATCGTTCAATTTCAATCAGCGATGTCAGCAATGGTCTCGTATTAACAGCATGGGTGCTGACCTTTAGTTCTGTCTCAGCTGCCTCGAGCTTTCCGTTTTCGATGTCAATCCTTCCCCCGTACACGGGCCAGCACGTATCAGACATTGCAAGCCATCTAGGTCCAAACCACCACAACTGCGACTGGCTCAGTTTGAGTGCAGACAAGCCTCGAGTGAGCAAATCGGCGGGGTTTTCTTTTCCAGGACAAAATAGCCATCTGGTATACTCAGTCAAAGTTCTGATTTCTTGCGTCCGGTTCCGCACAAACTCCTTCCAGGTAACGGGATCCTTGTTAATCCAGCAAAGTGTAATCTGGGAATCGGACCAAAAAGTTGCTTCACCAATACCAAGGTCGCAATTCTTCTCGATGTAGGCGTACATTCGGGCTGCAAGCAATGCTGCCATCAATTCCAGCCTCGCTAGAGTGACCGTTTTTAACGGCGCAACTCTGGTCTTAGCCATCAGTAGCATAGTCCGGACGGTGCCACTGTAGTCGACCGTACGAAGGTAGGCTGCAGCCCCGTATGCCGACTCGCTTGCATCAGAAAAGATGTGGAGTGCTGCCTTTTGGTACGGGCCTTCTCCGCCGGCTGCTAGGAACCTTGGAATACTGAGGTCACTAAGCATGGTTACCTCCTTGCTCCAATTTAGCCAGACAGCAGACAATTTGGGTGGCAATGTCTCATCCCAGTCGAGGTTTTCCTTCCATAGATCTTGTAAGAAGATTTTCGCCCGTACTAAGAAAGGTGAAAGAAACCCCAAAGGGTCGTAGATCCTTGCAACAGCCTGAAGCACAAAGCGTTTTGTAATCCGATGCTCCTGTATGAACTGGACGATATCCTGGGGCTTGAACGAAAAGGTATCCGTCTTCTTGTTCCAATGAAGTCCCAGTACTTTCAGAGGTCCAGAAGGTGAGCAAAGAGATTTTTCCTGTGAAGTGATTCCTTGTTCGAAGGCGGCAGATACTAGAGGATCGTTGCTGGCCCACTTGCGAATGTTCATGGAAGCTTGCATGAAGATCTCAATTATTTCTTTGTGCATCTGGATAGCTTCTTCAGCTGTGTCGGCTCCAATCAGAAGATCGTTCATATATATGGAGCTTTGCAATCGTCGAGCTGTCACAGGATAGAGGGTTTCTACAGACCTGAAGTGGTGTTTCAATGTAGCAGTCAGTAAGAAAGGACTTGAAGTAGCTCCGAAGGGCACTCTAGTCATTCTCCAAACTTCTATTTCCGGCATTGGGCTGTTCACTTGTGGGGAAGTTTTGAACCACAAAAAGCGGAGCGCATCTCTGTCTGGTTCTCTCAGGCCAATCTGTAGGAACGCCTTCTCGACATCGGCATTCATCGCTACCTTGTAGCGTCGGAAACGAAGCAGTAGGGTCACTACGTCAGGATTTAGATTTGGGCCAGCTTCCAGGTTATCATTCAAGGACTTTGAACCAGATTCGTGAGAGGATGCGTCGAATACGATGCGTACCTTCGTAGTAGATCGGTCCTCTCGTATTACAGCTCGATGTGGCATATAATACAGGGGTCCAAGTGGATGCTCTTCTGTTTCCGGTACTCTTTCAGCAGATCCTTCATCGAGGTACAGTCTAATAGTCTCATCGTATCTTTTCAAGAGCTCGCTGTCCTTGTTAAGTTTCTTCATCAAACTATGCAGACGTTTGGTTGCAACTGCATAGTTATCTGCCAGGTCAACCCTTTCCTTCCACGGTAGCGCGACTTCGTACCGATTGTCTTTCTTCTTGATGTTGTTCTCGAAGTTTTCCAGCACTGAATCGGCGACCTTCGTTTCTTCGTGTTCGGCCTTGATCCCGATACTTTCAAGATCCCAAAACCGAGTCAGAAGTTTCGAGATGTCTTGCTCTGTCACCGTGGCTCGAAGGACTACGACACTGGCACTCTGTATTACGTTGGTTGTAGCAGACAACGGCCCGTGAACAGTCCATCCCAGTCTTGTCTCGACAGCTTTCAGCTTTTCGTGCACAGGCTTCACGGTACCAGTTACTAGCTCCCAATAATAGTCTGAACCAATGAGGACCGCAATCTGTTTGTCTTCAACTCCTTGCAGAGAGAGAGCTTGCGTATCCAATTGCATCTTGTTCATTTCTCTCAAAACGTTTTCTTCTGGTACCGGAATGCATTCACTGCATATTGTGTCCACCACCAGCGCATCGATTGAAATCGGAATTTTCTCTTTCGCAGGGAGAATCGATACTCGCACCCTCTGCATGGTTTTCCGCGCGTTTTCACCACCGAACACGCCTACGGTCAACTTCTCCTCTTCTATTACTTCGCAGCCAAGTCTTTGGGAAGCTTTCGCCGTAATGAAGCTCCGCTGACTTCCGCCATCGAAAAGGACTCGGTAGCGACCAGATGTTTTGGTTCCTGATATGGTGGCCGTCAGAGTCTGCAGCATTACGACTGAGCTTGGCTGCTTAGAGATTAGATTTACCGATGCAGATAGCACCTTCTCCTTGTCGCTTCTGATCTCTTCCGATGCGCAAACGGATGTTGCGTGCCTTCTCGCACACTTTCCACATTTCAGCCGGCTTCTGCAATCTTTCGCCAAATGGCCCTGCTTTAGACAACGGAAGCATCTTCCGGCTTTGGTAAGCGTCTCCTTTTTGAGCGAGAGGCTGATCTCCTTTTTATCACAAATTTCAGCAGAATGCTTTTCGGAACGGCAAAACAGGCACTTCTGCGGACTACCAGCTGAGCTTTGTAGAGCAGCTGTCGTGGAAACGTCTCGTGGATGGCTGGGATTTAGTCCTCCTTTCCCTGGTGTGCGACGACTTCTGTGTATCTCTTGTTCGGCCACAGCTTCCCGACAAGTCAGTTGAAGGTCGAAGAATTCCAAAAGCATTTGAAGCTCGTTATCTTCTGTATTCGAAGAAGCTGCAGCTGATGATGATGCCTTGCGCGCCTCGTGAAACCGAAGTACCATGTCAGTCGGGAGAACTCTTAACAGGATTTCTCGCAGCATGGTGCAATAAGTTGTCGAGTTCGTGCCAAGCGCCTTGAGGCTTCGAATATGAACCTGTACTTTGTCGTACAGTTTCCTCAGCTGATGGACGTCTGCTGATGATGACACCGGTTTGAGATCCAGCAAACCTTGTAGATGATCTTGAACGATGATCTGTTCATCTCCAAAACGTTTCTTTAAAATTTCAATGGCGTCTGCATAGCACTCTTCCGTAGCTTGCAATCCCGATATAGCTGAGGCGGCTGCTCCGGTCACCAGACTGCTCAAGTAGTTGAACTTGTCAGCTGTGCTCAGCTCGCTGTTGTCGTGAACTGCTGATGTAAACTGGGTCCAAAATCGCGGCCACTGTCTGCGGTTCCCGTCAAATTTTAGGAGTTCTAGCTGCGGAAGCTTGCTCTTGCCGGAAGGTAACGGGTGAACGTTAGTAGGGCGTGGGGTTGGAGGCGACAGACATTCATTCAGTTTGACGCGTAGGTTCGCTGTCAGGGTAACAACCTTGTCACGGTATTTTCCAGCGTCTAACGTCTCGCTGTCTAACAGGTCGTCTGGCGTCTCTTCAAAAATCGCCTCATCAACTTTCTCTATCTGTCCGTAAAAGGAGCTGATTCGATCGAGGAGTACACTTACAGTAGCTTTCGTGACCTCTCGATTCTCTCGCAAGTTGCCTTCCGCCTCGGCCAACAGGACATCGAGTTGAGACCGCAGGCTGTTGCGTCGTCTAAGCTGTCGTTCCATTCTGTCGCACGCAGTCGGGGAATCTCGCTGAGGTCGCAAGCGCCGCGTCTTCTTAGCTGTCGCGGCTCCGTGCGTCGATGATGTCAGCGGTGTCTAAAGGTCCCGGGTTTTCGGCACCATGTGTTGGACCTCTAAGCCTTCCAACTGCGGCGCGGTTAACATCGAGCCAAAAACACGTCTTGCAAGATGAACCGCTTTAATGGAACTAGAAAAAAAAGAAAAGAAGAGGGCGAGCCAGCGCTGCCACGTGAGCACGCGTCAGCTCGTGAGGAGCATCCATAATGATGATGTTTGGTCATCTGTACGAATGACGAAGACAAGGAAGTCACAACATATATATATATATATATATATATATATATATATATATATATATATATATATATATATATATATATAGTTTCAATGTTTCAATAAATGGGTCGATTTCCAGTAAGCGGGCGCTGGTAATTTTAGCAGAGCGATGATATCTCACCGATTTTGCCGGTGAACCAAAACGCGGAAGAGGGGTAGTGACATTCTCTTTCGAGGCGTCCAGAATTGAGTGACAGTCGTTACGTCAGCCATCCATCGACTTCGCTTCCTTGGTGTGCGGGCTGTGCTTGCGATTATAGCACGTGCGCAGATATGTTAACAAACAGGGGCGGGGGGGGGGGTTCAACCATACTTTATATATGTTTAATAAAACTCAATAAAACTTCTTGTTGGGCTAGTTGGTTATTCGACATAGTGTAGGATGATCAGCGCAACCTTGACTCCCGCAAACACTCACACAAACACTCACTCATCCACCCGAGGAACGCATAAGCGCTGAGTGTCGTGTGTGTTCCTCGGGTGGATGAGTGAGTGTTTGTGTGAGTGTTTGCGGGAGTCAAGGTTGCGCTGATCATCCTACACTATATATATGTTTAGTGCGTGCGTTTGTATGTGTGCGCAAGCAAAATTGAAAATCCCCCCCCCCCCTGGCTACGCCCATGTTAACAAATGAAGAACTAACAGACGTGATGAGTGACGTCATTCTGGTCGTCTGCTAGTTGCGCTCGTCTGCGCTTCGGTTTCGACTTTGCCGGTGAACTGGGTCGAATTTCATTACTGCGCAATAATTTGAAGAGGCTGGTTTTTCGAAATCTTAAAGCGGCAATAAGTTCTTCGCAGGAAGGAGTTCAATTCTCTCATTTGACCCGACCGCCTGTATCTACTAAATAAAATTATAATTATTTCATTTCTATAATTACTGCCGTAACTGATGTGTCTAGTCATCTTAAGGTGTTTGTCGCTATAGAAAACGCATTTATGAAGGTAGCGAGCAAATATGAAATCTTCCTTTGAGGATTTTCGGACACGTACACGTCGTACGTGTTTCATGTAACTAGAACCAAATATTTTTTTAAAGGGCGTTAACCGCAAATGAAATAAACCAACGACATGTGGTTTGCCGTGATATGGCATCTTAAGGGTATTTTTTATATTGCACTGAGCTAATTAACTAAGAGCAGCTGTACAAAATTTTTAATATTCACTTTAGGGCCAAGTGCTTTTCGTCACGTTGTAGATAGAGCTAGGGCATTCTGAAACGACCGATCCAATTTTTGTGGCAAAGTACGTGCTGCGTGGTGAATTTTTTTTTCGGCGTTTAAAAAAAGCCCGCGATATATGAAATAAAACCACGTGACTGCGCTCATGCGCTGCTGGAGCGCTAGCTCCCAACGGTGCTTCGAGCGAAACAGCCGGCGCGCCGCCGCAGGGTTGCCGTTAGTGGCTACTTTGAGCCAAATTGGCTATAATAATTGTCACCCAGTCATACGTGCGTCACATCAAAATTCAAACCAAACTGAAGAAATGAAAAAAAAAAAAAAGCTAGCTGGCGCTGCTCATCCACAATACCACGGGCGTACTTGCCTTTTCTTTTTTCAGGACCTGCATTCGTTGCATTATAAGTGACTGAGGCGCACATCAAAGTAAGCTGGAAGAATAGTGCCTCTGCAAGCCGCTGTTTCAATGTCCAGTAAAACAGCCAACGGATCCTGCGAGAATGCTACAGCACGGTAAGGGAAATGAATTATAGGCGACACGTATAAGCTCTGAATTCCACCTGAGGTTGATTTGGGAAAGCATGCACATTAGCTCAATTGGTAGAGCATCGGACGCGTTATTCGTAAGTTGCAGGTTCGATCGGTCCCTGCCAGCGGCAAGTTATCTTTTCGTCCACTTTAATTTCTTCTCATTTATATCACATTTACTACAAATAACATCCCCTATACTTTCCTTGGCTTGATTGTCTGTTAGGTCTCCTTAAAGGGGCCCTGCAACACTTTTTCAGCATGGTCAGAAAACACTGCTGATCGGTAGTCGAGACTTCTGAGAACACGCGAGCCAAACATTATAGCGCAGCACGCGGCCGGCCTGTAATTTACAATTAATTCTTAATTAATTGTAAATTAATTTACAATTAGTTCCCTCTTCTCTCTACAAATGATGCTATATACCCAAATTACTGCGCCATATACCCAAAGTCTAAGGACGTTGGCTGATTTGAGCATCGTGAGCTGCATAGTTACCGTGGCTCGCGATCACACTGAAATTATGCCGCACGTTCGAAGAAGAAAATTAAAGTGCTCAAGGCCATGACTCGTGCTGACGAAAGGACGCATCTTCTCGCACTGGTTAGGACTAGGACAACAAGGAAGAGGCACTGGACACATGGGCGCTACTCACAACAATCAAGTTTATTCCTAGATCGGATCGAACAAAAGCGCCTTTCAGATACACGTCACTAGATCATGTGACCTTTGAAACTAAGCTGCTGCTTTTCACTATGCACCAACAAGCCCACATCGCTACATCCTGCAACTCCGCTCGTATTTGACAGATTCTGAGTGAGTGAGTGAGTGAAACAACTTTATTGACGATCCGGCATAAAGGGGGGAAGGGGTAGGGGAATTAAAGCGAGACACTAGCGTGCTCGAACGTCCCGGAGCAGCAACCTACTCGCGTCAAACCTGTGGGGGCGCCGCTCTCGGCCGCTGGCGTTCCAGGATGCTAAGCACGTGCTGGACCACGTCTCTTTGTTTGTCTGGCTCTCGGCTGATGATCTTGCTGCTGATGGCAGTTGGCATTGCTTCTTCTTGGTTACCCGGCGGTAGCGCACAGTCCCAGAGGAGGTGTCTCTGGGTGGCTCGCGCCTTGCAGTGTTGGCATATATCCGTGGTGTATACCTCCGGGCAAACGTGCTTTGCCCAGACGGGGTTCCATGTGGCTTGTACTTGCAACTGCCGTAATGTGGCTGCTTCGCTGCGTTCGGTGAGGCGGTGGGTAGAGGCGTCTGCTCGTTCTGTACCACTGCAGAACGTCGCCGTAGGTTGTGATGGAATACTCTTCGTCTTCGGCATCGGGTCGTTGCGGCTCCGAGGAATGCGTTGACGGAGACCCGCGGCTAGTTAGCGCGTGTGCCTCTGTATCTGCCTCCTCGTTGCGGTTCTGGCCCGCGTCCAGCTCTCCGGCGTGTGCAGGGAACCACTTGACGGTAACGTTGGTTTCCGGTCTTGCTATCGTTGAACATACTCTTGCAGTGGTTCCATGGACGTTGTTTGTAGCAAAGTTGACTATTGCCGGCTTCGAGTCACTGAGGACCGTGCGGCAGGCAATCCGGGATCGCTAGTGCCAGTGCGATTGCAAACTCTCGGCTTGCGTGGGCGACTTGCACCGTATGCTTCCCGACACAGATTCTAAAAAAAAAAAAAAAAATGCGACAGTCGATTTGTGAGGCAATAAGCTCTTTTAATGGAACCATTAGATGATTACTTATAAAAGCGTAGCAGGGCTATATTAGTAGTGACACATATCTGTAGTGACACAAATGCGATGCTGCGCAAGCAAAAATATAGAAAACGCACAAACACTGCGCGAAAAACAAACTGATATAATCCGAGCGCTGACTGCCCTGCCTGTGGACTAATAGCAACATTGGACCATGTGCTATGGGTAGAGTGTACTATGGGAGTGTGAAGCCATCGGCTCCGCCCTCAGCGAGGACAGGTGGGCAGCGCTCTTGCGCAGCCCCGAACTCAACGAGACCAAACCCTGGCCGTTCAGAGTGCCGGCGATCGGGCCGCCAAGCTCGGCTTGGCGGTTCCTATACGTGGGATTAGCCAGGTGGCGCGGGGTCTTCCCTGCGTGTTCTCTAGACCAGAATAAAGTTAATTCATCATCAAGCCTCAGTTGGAAGCCAGCGCCAGTCAGTCCGTTTGCTTCTTTAAGTTCTCGCTTTAAATTTCTTGTGCAATGAAGTACCAACTCCACCAAACATTCACGTTAAACGGATCCTAACAATCACGACAAACGCGACAGAGAAGCTGTATCATCGCACATAGTTGTTCGCAGCGGAGAGCAGACCGAATAACAGTTGACAACGTGCGAGGGGATGGAGTCTCAGCAGAACATGCAGCATATTGAGGACAGCCCCATTTTTATGCAATGCACAAACAGCAGCAAAAAAAAACGTTGGTGAGCAGGCCGGAAGAATATTTAAAATGCAGCATGTGGGGATGCTTTGATACGAGAAATAAGAAAGGCGCTAAACCACACTGGTGTTCGTCGGAACAAAGTTCTTTCAAACGTTGGTTCTTTCGGCCAATGTTGTGCAGCTACTCCTTCTTGCGCAAGTCATTGCGCTTACCTTGAGGTATCATGAAAAATGCATAACCGTTTACACGCTTGTTGCTGCAGTTTAGGCGCCACAGCACGGCGTAGCGCCAGCACAAGCGCAGAAAACAAAGCGCGCGCGACGTTCGCTACTCGAAGCCGAGGCGAAAAATGGCGCGAACTAACAAGAAATCCACAAGCAAAATGCAAGATCCGTGCGTTTCCTAGGGCAACTGCACAGGAGGACAATCGTCGTGCAGAAAAAAGCGGCGCAGAACGGCGAGGACGCAAAAGGGGCGAGGAGGAGGAGACGAGGGGTCGCGCGGCAGCGGCTTAGTACAAGGAGTAGCGCTCCCTAGCAAAAATACCAATAGGATTTCCTATTGGTCCAATAGGAAATCGCTATTGGTTCTATAGGACATCTATTGGAGCTGTATTGGTTGTATAAGACTTCTATGGGTACCAATAGACACCAATAGCCACCACCGATTGGTGTCTTATTGGACCAATAGAAGTCGTATTGGTCAAATAGGGGCTGCCTTTTGGTGTCTTATTGGACCAATAGGAGTTGTATTGGTCAAATCGGTGCTGCCTATCGGTGACTTATTGGGCCAATAGGAGTTGTATTGGTCAAATAAGTACTCCTATTGGTTTCTTAATGTACTAACAGAAGATGTATAAGGCCAACAGGAGTTTTATTGTTCAAACAGCTGTTTATAACATCTTATGACTGATTGAGCGCGTCGGACCCGATCCCGATCAAATTTCTTGATCATGATTGGCTATATTATACGCAAGCTGCAGACGGGATCAATTCACTTTTGATAAGTCTGATCCCGATTGAGCTTAATCGTACACCGTGAGACACCGTGTGCAGTTAGCAACTCACGCGACTTAAAGAGTTATATAAAAAGGCTGCGTGTCGACCACGGCGGTACGGTGTCTCCGTACATGCCGTGCGGTAAACGGGCACTATAGTAAAACACGCTAAAGAAGAACTTGCGAAGGAATCGACAACACAGACACCACAGAATAATAATAAAGAAACCGCCATGAGATCACAACCGGCATAGAACCAGCCAGGTGACAAACAAAAAAAAAAAGTGAGACGGTGCGCGGCGTGGCGATGCTGCATGTGTGAACATTTTTTTTTTACACGTTCCTTGGTTAAGCAGGCTAAGCCATGTGCTAAGCTTTAAGATAAGCTTTGGATAATATGTAAAGTTTATAACTATTTATGCTAAGCAATATAAGTAGTGCTGTAAAGATACAGGAGAAAGAATTGTGGATCTGCAAACGCGACCGACCGTGCGTTTGGCGCGCCATCCGCGCTCGGCCGATACGAAGACAAGCCCAGCCTGCGGCCAAGCTAAGCCAAAACGTTCTGTGTCTGTCGCCAAGCGCGCGCTTTGTGTGATCTCGATGCTTCACGTAAGCCTGCTTACACGATGTTTGCTTTAGTGTGCTTCCGCGACGATAACGTGAAGACTGTGTTCAGCGTGCACCAGATGGAGACGTTCTGAGCCATAAAAGCATTGGGGTTTAGGGACAGTGAAGGCAAAATAGACTTTAAACGAGTAGAAATAACCAGAGGAGGCTAACCGATTGGTGGCTACAATCAAGGCACGAGTGAATTGCAATCCTTCAATACATAGTGATAGTACTTAACTTTATGGCTAGGTGGCGTGAGCCGCCGCCCGATCTAAAGGGCACAGCCGTATACATCCATCCATCCATCCAATGTCTTGGATTTCGACCGATTTCGACTCTGCAAAGTGGCACCAAGAATAATGGCAAGACGAGCAACAAGGCCCATATGTGCCCCGATTGTTTGGTGAGTTGAGTGGGCATGGTAGTTACTCCTATTTAGTATTTATTTGATATCACCTTTTTTTTTTGTATTCAAACTTGGGACGAAGCTGAAAGGTCGGGAAAACGAGTCCCTCGTCCTTTGTCTCCGGTATTTGATGACAGCGAGACCAGCGACGCCTCGATTGCAAGTCCACACGCTCTCAGAAGTTGAATGATTGAGCGCATATATTATTGCAGTTTGTTTTTGTGTTTGTCAGTATGCACAAAGAAACGTAGCATAGATTAGAGGTAAAGGACAGGCGCCCTGCTCGTGAGTGTAGTTGGAGTCTCGCAAGCCCTTTGTAAGTATTTACAACGTGCGTGTTAAGCCGAAAACGCGTTTATCGCCTCATAGTAAAACGCTCTAGTCGATGCGGTTTGTGTGTTGTAGTGCGCGCCAATCGGCTTATCATACTTGTTCGACATAATGTCACAAGAACCACAGAAGGCCACATGATAATTCATTATACAAAATGTGCATAGCATATGTACTGCACTGGTGCGATTTTTTATTTCATATTTTTTTTATTTTTACATACTGCAGCCCAATTAGGGCTATCGCAGGAGTGGGTTTATTAATGTTGTTGGCTTAATTGCATAAGCACGTAACATGCAGCACGTGTGTTATATCCAACTCATTGCAACCATGACTGCTGTGTTGGGCTTGCAACGATATGGAATCTAGGCTGCCTTTACTACTGTCTTACATATTACCGTTGCTTCATCGTGAATCTACCCTAGCTTAATTTATTTCATGCCATCTTTAAGTTGAGATTTAGTGGCATGCTCAAGGTATGATAGTCGCACCACCATCGTGAAAAAGAGTACGTCACAGATAGTGATTATTGAGTTTGCTGTAATTTAAGGACGAGTTTGCAGTTCATTCTTGGGTACAGCTCAAAAAAACACAGGACGCAAGCGTGTAAACGGGATAAGGTGCTGCTTAATTAAAAAAAAAAAATTGCCCCTTCCTTTTCCTTCCTTTTTTTGCCGCAAAATTTTGCCGATATACTGTTTTCTTCCACGCAATAAGCCACAGTTGGGTGTGTAATATTTCACTCAGTTTTTTGCTATAGTTCAGCTCCTGCAACATTGTGAACATGTGCAGTGAATTAAGGTCTAGATAATTTCTCACTGTGCCGCCTACTTTCTATACATTGCTTCGAAGGTAAACTTTAATTAAACATGTGTTGCTGTTTTCTGATTTCATGGCTCTGTTTATTTACAGAATCTTTCAGGCACTTCCTCGAGTGCGGATGAGGCAGTCCAGAAGAAATTGACACAATAGTCGCCCGCAAGATCGCCAACATCATCAAGGGCCAGAAGAAGCACTTGTAGTTTTGATTATGAGAATATATTTGAACATATGCCTCATTCATCCACTGTGATTATCATTGCAGGGGCGCTGCCACAGTGTGGGCCTTCTGCATGACGACAAGACACCCATAAAACACTTGCGCAAGACTAATTCTAATGGGGCTGAGAAGTGGGCAAATACAAAACTAATACAATGCCAGCAGGCAAATACAGAACCAATAGGCCAATATAATTCCAATTGGCTAATAGAGAACCAATACACCAATATAGGTCCAGTAGGCTGATATAGAACCAATAGACCAATAGCCAAATACAGTTCCAATAGACCTATAGAACCAATAGACCAATAGGTGTCAATAACCCAATAGGCTATTGGCTTTTTATTGGGAATTTTTGCTAGGATTACCAACATCGGTGGCGCGATTTTGTACGCGTTCTTAAAGGGACACTAAAGGCAAATAACAATTTATGTCAGAGTGAAAGCTCAATGTATGACAACGTCTAAAACGGCAATATTATCAACACCAGTGCCCTACTTACCGAGAAATTAAGCTAAATGTGTCACACGATGAGCGCCACGAGTGGGACATTTTGGAAGTGATCCCGATGACGTGAGAGAGTCCGACTACAATTAATCACTAGTAATCAAACTAGCTGCAATAAAAAAGAACATTCCGTGCATCAAGAGACGTAATAAAATACTGCTTGCTCGCTTCTGTTTGATTCATGTAAAAAATTGGCCGCGTATCTGCGTGCTTCGCTGCAAATGTCGTCTAAAGACGATAGAAGAGGCGCTGCGTGGGATATGGACGCCATCTGGCAATACGTCGGGAAACATGAGTGCTGTGTTGCGGGCTGCTAGTCCCGGCGCAGCAGCAGGCGGATACCGGCGGTGACCAACGCGACCGGCGGGGACGCCAGCCAGCCCTAACACGCGGTTTGGGGCGAAGCACCGAAGCAGAAGAAACGTCCGCACTCAACGAGTACTCTCCACACACTTTTATTTACACGTCGCCTGGGTAAAACAGGAATGCCAGAGCGGCGCCCCATGGCATTCGTACAGTGCAATACTGAACCGAAACCGAAACACAACAATGAGCTCGTGCAGAGGGCACGGAGGAAGGCAAGTTTCAGCGCAGTCGCATTTTCAGCGCAGCTTAAGAAACTAGGGTCGCTAGAATTACGCATCTATGTATTTTCTATCAAAATAACACACACCTAATACTTACCTAGTGATATTGCGCCTCAGATATGCGTAATCTTCACTTTCTGATCAACAATGTACACAAGTATGAACCTAGTCAGCCGTTCAAGATGGCTGGCCCTTGGGCAAGTGGTTCAACTTTGGCCGGGTGGCTGAATCGAGTGACGTGCCGACAAACAGAAAGACAGACAGAAAGACTGCGTTTAAGTTCCCCAAGAAAGATTATCGTCTTTAAAAGAACCTCTTTGGCGTTGCCATGGGGAACGGCGCGTGGTTCAAAAGTTCCGTTTTCGCCGAACTGCGCTTCGCCCGGCGCCCTGCTTCGCTCACGCGGTCGCGTCTCAGTGGTAGTTTCGGTATTGCGTACTGCCGCGTGGTTTTGCACTCTCGTAAAAGTCGCTCTGACAGAAAGTTCGACAAAATGCCGCATGCATGTGATGTTGCCGGATGCCCGAATGGTGCACGCCGCCAGTGCACGACGTCGCGCAGTAAAGACGGGCAACGTTGGGCACGGCAATAGTGACGTGGGAAAGACCGCTTTCAGGCGGGTGATTTGAAGTGCGCTAATGCGACACGGACCACTAAAGCGTGATTTTATTTCAAAATAAGCACTTCCTTGGCACAAAAGTAGCACTACCAGGTTTCTGGACCGCTATTTCAACAATCAACGTCGACTTAATATTTGCTTTTAGTGTCCCTTTAAAACGGACGGAGGTGGTCCGTTACATCCATCCGCACGCGATTGGTCAATGCAGTGCCGTGACGTCTGTCGCGGTTCACATTGGCCATTCGCGTGCGGTTGGACGTAACGCCACGTCTCCGTGCTTATTTGGAATGCGTACAATATCGCGCCACAAGGGGTTTTGGCTTCTGAGGGATGACGGCGCTTCCTTGCGGTGTGCCGTAATGCCCCTTGATCTTGGGAAAGTACCGCTATTCATTGTACTTTCTTCAAATTAACAGCGCATCAACAAAACGAGCACACTGAAGGGAGAGGGAACAACACACACAACAAGCGCTGACTCGCAACTGAAAGGTTTATTCCGCATCACACACACACATACGTATACGTCACATGCAGTACACGTGACATGGATTGCCGCCGCTGTCTTGTCTAAGTAAGATGAGTAAGATGACCTCATGGAAACACCTCAAACTCGCCCAAGTTGCCATTTTACTTCATTGTACTTGCCGCCGCGCGCGCGTCCTCCTCTCTCCCTCCTCGCCCCTTTCGCGCCCTCCCGTTCTTCACCGCTTTTTCTGCGCGACGATTGGTCTCCTTCACGGTTGCCCTTAGAGACGCGTGGTGCTTGCGTTTTGCTGGTATTTTTCTTTTTCGCTCGCGCCATTTTTCGCCGCGGCTCCGCGTATCGAACGTTGCGGGCGCTTTGTTTTTGCGCTGTGTGCTGGCGCTACGCCATGCTGTTGCGCCGATAACTGTAAAAACCAACACACAAATGGTTATGCACATTTTATGATACCGCAAGGTAAGCGTGATGGCGTGCGCAAAAAGCCTGCACAATATCGGTCGAACGCACTTTGTTTCGACAAAGAACAGTGTTCTTTGCGAGGTAAGGCGCCTTTCTTATCGCTCGTGTCAAAGCATTGCTGAATGCTGCGTTTTAAATATTCTTCTGGCTGCTCATAAAAATTCTTTTTCTTTTTCGGCTATTTTTGCGTTGCATAAAAATGTGGCTGTTCTCAATATGCTGAATATTCTGCTTCGCACGTCGGCGACTGTTATTCGGTTTGCAATGCACAACTGCATAATCTGCTTTCCGCTGCGAACATGCAAATACGTGCGATGATACAGCTTCTCGATCGCACTTGACGTTCGTTTCGGTGTTCTCGATCTTGTTATCACCATTTTTTTTTCATAGTTTTGTACACCACTGGGGCGCGCAAATGGCTGTAAATCACGCGCCTCCACTGAATTCTGCGGCGCCTCCGCGGGATCTGCGGCGAAAAATGGCGCCGTGCGCAGCGCGCACTGGTGGCGGGCGAAGAGAATCGAGGAGGAAACGCGCGCGCGGAGAGTGTCGTTACTTTCCTAGATCAAGGGGTTTTAGTGTGCCGCCTAGAGCACCGCGCGGGCTCGGGCCTACCCAAAAACCCGGGCCCGGTCCGGCCCGTGGACCGAGCCGGGCCGGGTAAAGTAGTTTTCACAGTGGGCCCGGTCGTGCTCGGGCCTGAAGCTCCGGGCTTAGGGCCGGGCCCGGGTTTGAGGTAACGGGCTCGGGTCGGGCCGGTCTTGGACTTTGCTCCGTTCTTAAAGGAGTACTGACACGATTTTGAAGTGCAGCAAAACGGACGCTTTTGGTTTCCTTGGCATTTAGTGTTAACGCTCACCCCACACCGCATCCGGGAAACACGTGCAAATATTTAAGTTTGATTTTAAAGTTTTCATCTCCCAGCATCTCTGCAAGGCAGCTTCACCGCATGGAGAGCCCTATGACGTTTCAAGTCAGCTCACTTGGTTTGCGAAGTCTGGGTTCTGCATGCAACCTAAATCACAGAAATCGCTGTCGGAGGCACTGGGCGACAGTTCACTCATCATGAACCACGTTCGACTGACAGCAAAGGACAGCAGGTGCATATTTCGTGGGTTGCAGTCTGCCTGTGACGTCACGGGCAGACTTGACACGTCACTATGAAGCCGCCCTCTCGAAACCAAAACCGAAACTGCTGGTTGAAAGAAGCGGTATTAAAAATATATGCAATGCATCCCCAGGCACCACGACACTCTTTTTAGGGTTCTCGACACCCGTGCTTTCATTTAGAGCAACAACCCGAAAAATTTTAAAATTCATGTCAGTACTCCTTTAAAGGGACACTAAAGTCAAACACTGAATTGGTTTAGACTGATAAAGTGTACTTTGAGAATTCGAATGTCATTCATTTCACCATATTGAGTTGATTAATTGAGAGGAAAATCAAGGTCAAAGTTTCATTTTAAAATTTCGCCCTGAAAACTTCGCGCACGACGTCACAGACTTCAAACTGTATTTGTCGTATTTTGAGGACTTTGGCTCAATGAAATTTCCTGAAACTTGGTATGTTAAGTCTATGGTCCCCTCAGAGGTCAATGTACTTCATTTTTACCGGTTAGGAACTACGTAGGCCCCAGTAGACACTGTCAGAATCTATGACGTCACGGCGTCTGCTGCGCGAACTACAATGTGGCGTCGCCACCCGCATTTTCTTTTTGTGCGTTTTATCGCTTACCAAGAGCGTTGCCGCAGCGACCGTCGTGATTTTGGAATTGTAAAAGAGTAATTTGTTGACAATAGTAAAATAGTTCTTCTCTTCAGTGTCCCTTTAAGTTTGTTCCACATACGTTGTTCATTCACGTATGCCTTCCCATTTTATCTCGAAAAAAAAAAAAACGCTTTTTTTATGTGGGGCAAGCTATTTGGACGTTTTATGAGGGACAGGTACTGAACATTTTTTGCTTCTTGCATTTGGGGCTACTTGATTTATCTGAAACAGGCGAGCTTAAAGTAAATAGACCAGGCGCTTCCATAGATAACATATCGCTATTCGTTATTATTTTATGTTCCAAATATCATTTTGTAATCCCAGTATTAAATCTAATATTATAAATTTATACCTCTAACTGTGATAGCAAGAGCGATCACAGAGCTCCAAAGCGGGGAAATGTTCTTGAAAGTTCCAGCCCTCCACTTAAAGGGACCGACAACTGCCCAGAATATGAAATGAGTTGACTCCACTGATGTAAAGATTGTCCGTCGCATTGACTCAAACCAACCCTGTTTTTTTTCATGAGAGATGGATTTATATTTTTATTTCTTAATTGAAATTTGCGAAAAATTACCTGTGGCGCCTCTGGCGGCATAAACGTGAATGATCCGATGAAGACTGGCCACGTGACCGTTGATTGCTGTACGCGGTCGACGATTTTTTTGTTTGTATTGAAATATTGTTCGTTTCTCTATATTAAAAGGTATTGCTCCATAGTAATGTACATATAGGCCTGCGTTAGTAGTATGCATTAAAGTGGCGCTGCCATTGATCCCATGCTCGTCAGCGCGTCTTGAGCAACTTTTCAGCGTGCTCATGCAACCGTGCACGCAGTTTCCAGGTCGCTAAGATTTTGGAGCGACATAGTTTTGCTACCTACACCTTGTCTCAGAAATGACGCGCGCTGCTACTCGGCACGGCCGCGCATATGCGTAGTGACGTTTTCGATGACTTGGCTTGGCTCGTGCATCGAGAGAGTAACGACGCCGGGATAAGCCACCCATGACATAGGCGCAGACAACTTTGGACGCATGCGCACACAATGCAGTACAAATACAGGGAAGGTGTATAATGCCACATCATCTCATTGTAACAGCTTGTTATTTTGAAAAATTGTACAGGAACTCCCGCGAAAGCAGAAAAACGATCGCTTTCACAAATCGCTGGCGGCATCGCTATTAATTCTCAGCGTTGCTGGAGGAAAGCTGCATCCGTGTTTAGAGCCTCTCAGATCGAAAAATACTGCTTGTAAAATAACTACGTGCTTTTGGGATTAACTACTGCAGCTACAAACACTGCGAAGGGTGAGCTTTCTGTCGTGTCGTAAAAAAATGGGTCAAGAAAAATCAGTTGTCGGTCCCTTTAAACGAAAGAAGTGCACGGAGTCTCGTTACATACATTCTTTTTCCGTGGTTCCGTCACGGCTCCCACTGGTCATGTGACGCGAGATAGACATGCACAGCATGCTTTGTGAGCCCACATTGTTAACGTCTGAGCATAGGCGTGCGCAGGGTTCCCCATCAGGGGGGGCAAAGGTTCATCGCAGCGCCCTCCCCCCACCCTACTAAGTCAATGTATGGGGCAGATTTTGCGCCGCCCCCCCCCCCCCCTCTTAGGTGACTAGAAGGGTCAATGTACGGGGAAGATTTTGCGCCCCCCCTCTTAGGTGATTAGGGGGGGCAGCCGCCCCCCCCCCCCCTGTGCGCACGTCTATGCGTCTGAGCTTTCGTCTTGATCCGCTGTATCAGGGATATCAAACTCAGCTTAGCTAACGGGCCGCATTCATGAATATTAGAGAGTTTTAGCAAGTTACGGAAATACGGTACGCAAATACGGTAAGGACGTACGGTAGCGTTCCTCATTTCCCGGTCGTTGAGCGGCCAAAGCACACCCAGCGGGAAAGGAGGAACGCTACCGTACGTCCTTACCGTATTTGCGTACCGTATTTCCGTAACTTGCTAAAAGACTCTATTTACTCACACAGCGGAAAGGACAGCGACGAAGATAAGAGCGGGGGAGGTGGGGATAGGTCGTACCAAATGTCAGCTAACGTTGCCATTTGAAAGAGCTTTTCCATATCTCTACATGGGTCATTTCTGAAGGATTTTCGGCGGCAGAATTCTAAAGACGTATGGATACATACTCCAAAATTACTAATATCTAGGGGTGTGCGAATATTCTAGTTTCGAATTCGAATAGAATAATACCTTATCCAATAATTCGATTCGACTTTGGAATCGCTAGTATTCGAAGTTTCGAATAATTCGACAGGACGATTATCTGAAACGCGACAAAGGCCAATAGTGCAACTTAGGTTAGGGTGGGGTGGCTAAAACTAACGCTAACGTCGTTACAGCAGGCCTTTCGTCAGAACATTCACTGATATCCATGTCCAAAAGGGAACCCATGTTTATTTTAAAGAAGATTATGTGATTTCCTCACGTAAAAAAAGCACATGAGAAAACTGTCAAGCGCTTCACAACTTCGCTTCCGGAACGAGGGTATGGACTTCTTGAGTAGTTCGGTCGCGTATGCCTCAAGCGCCGTAAAACCGCCCGACTTTGGCCCGCGAAACCCTCGGTGATTGGCTTCACATGTGAACATTTATTCACCACTGCCGCAGCGCACCGCTCGTTCAGAAACTCCCATCGTTCCGGCGGGCAGTTAAAACGCTGCTGTGAACGGGCGCCCGAGGATTTTGGGGCCCGGAGCACTCATGACGATGAAGCACATCACCGTTGTCAGATGAGCCAAGGCTCCGTGCAGACGTAACTCCGTCCCTAGCGGCAAGAAGCGGAGATTTGGCGGAATGCTCGCAATGAGGTGAAATCAAGGAACTATGCCTTTTACGATGACTATACTATACTTTTCGTGCTTTTCGCGCTTGGCCAGTGACCAGAGCGACGGTCCGTCCGCGTTATCAACGCGATCAGTCAGCCGCAGGGGGTGGACGATAAGAACAATATAGACGGTTTCAAGATTGCGATAGCAGGAGCACGTGGTGTACCCCCAGAAACTTCCGGTCACCTCATTTATTATTCTGCAACACCGAAGCGTAAAGCGTTTTTTTATGATTTGTCAGAGTAAGGGAACACTCTTTTTCCAGTTTCACATAAAAGAAAGGCGCGTATAGTTAAAGACTAAAGCCTGTTTCACATGCGAGCGATTTTGCTCCAAGAGCGGAGCGGCTGCCGTCGCGGGAGCCCGAAAACAGGTTTTAAGAGCGACCAGTGGACGCTCGATCGAGATCGCCGGAGTTGGAAAAATTCGCTCGCGGCAGAGCGTCTGCCCAAGGTCACCCAATGGGAGAGCAGTGACGTGGGGAGCACGTGATTGCAGGGGCGGAGTCGAGGAGCGGGCGCGTGCTCCAGGAGGAACTCGGTTTCCTAGCAGACGACATTCGATGTAACGAGCTGGCAGTGTAGAAACGCCGTTCTTTTCCTTTTGTTGTTCTTTACTGCGCTTCCATCAAAGCAGACAAATCGTTTGCACGTGTCGTTTTGTTCTTTTGTATCTTTATCGAATCGTGGCACCAACACAGGTCCGTACATGGGGACCCTACGGCACTGCGCACTTGTTGGTCGCAGGGCATGTTTCAGTTTTCTTTTTCTTACTACTCTGGCCCAGCACGTTCGAATAGTTCTCCCAAGCTCGGCCAGGGGGCGCTGCGTCGCACGCGTTTCGCCGCCTTTCCGCCTTTCTAGCAAAAACCGGTCGCTTCCCTTCCCGCGCCTGCCTTTTGACTGCGCTATCTCAGCACGTTTCCGCACCCTGCACGCGCTGTTCTCTGCTCGCCGTGCACGTGCAGCTTCACGTGTCGCTTCCTCTGAAGGTTTAGAAAGATCCCAGAGATGGAAAAAACGTTTTCACGGTGGGAATCTCACCAGAGGAGAACGGTTGATCGACCACCTTTTCGGGACCGAGCAGGTCGTCAAGGGCGATGCTGTTTGTGCGAGCGCTACGTGCGTGCTGATGCTGAACGGGCACATTTCTTTGACATGAATAGGGAGGTGACTGCGCGAGTTCTGTAATTATGTTACCGGTAAAAAGCACATTCGTTGCGGCAGTCGTGTCTACTCGGATCTCGAGCTGTCATTAAACACCCAGCACGCTTTCGCGTGCGTTTTCTATTGATAACTTTTCGATCGCATGGATGCCAAGTTTGCCGGCCGGCTTTAAATTTATTATGAGCTCAGTGTGAAGAGCATTAATATACATCTGTCCTGTTGAGTCACTGGCTGCATCGCAATGCGCAGTGTTCAGTTTCGTGGGAGTTTCACTTTTGCCGAGGTTTGCATCGAATGATAACATCGTCGGATCGCAAGTTTAATGTCACCTTGGATTTTTTTAGAGCTCCCTTTGACAGCATAATGATACGCTCAAAAAAAAAAATCATGCCCACTTCGACCATGCATGTTTCTTGCAGAGGCGTGTTTCATTTCGAATAATATCGACGCCTGATCACGCACCGTGTTCGCTTATTCTAACGTCGCTTTGGTTGTTTCGACAGCTCGCTTGGTCAGCATCATACTATACAGGGGCGTAGCCAGGGAGGAGGGGGGGTTGGGGGGGGGGGCTCAAAAACCCTCCCCGAAAGTTTTCAATTTTGCTTGCGTATATGTACACGCACACATACAAACGCACGCACGAACATAAAGTATGGTTGGACCCCCCCTCCCCCCCCCCGAAAAAAATTTCTCGCTACGCCCCTGATACTATACAATACCCACTGGGATTACTCATGTTTATGATTATGCCGAGATTTGTGCCCAATGATAAACGCATCTGAATTCGCGAAGCCATCGAAAATTTAATTGCCGCCTTGGTGGGGGACTTCGGATTAATTTCGGCCACCTGGGGTTATTTAACGTGTACGTAAATCTAAATACGCCGTTGTTACTGCATTTCGCTCCCATCGAAATGCAGCTGCCGTATGCGTGAATCGAACCCATGACCACGATCTTAGCAGCGCAACACTTCAGCCTGCTAAGCAATATAATAGACGCTCAGTGCAAACATGCAGCTTAATTCTGTTTACAGGGAGCCGCGACGGGAAATGTACCGCAATCAGCTGAATTAAACACTTAGTACTCACGGTACGTTATTTAAACTGTGGTGTAATAAGCCCACATGCTCCGCTGCTGTCACAGTACAAATGGTTGACTCGGAAAGCCAGCGCGCAATCTAGAAACGTACAGCGGCTGTCTATTTGTTGTAGCTTCGGTTCACAAACGCACTTCCCTTTCAAATGAGCACGATCATGGCGTTTCTCCCCGTTAATAGTTCGTAATACTGTGTACGACAAAAATTGCTTCAAGGTGACAAGACCGCGAAAGCATCGCGGCGAACTGCCATAATCCACTCTTGACGCCTCTGCTCCTCGCACTGCTTGCATTGGAAACGGTAGAACTTGACGGGCAGTTTTCGGCCCTTCGTCATTTTTAAACGTTAGTGACAGTTCACAATGCAGCAGGACTGCGTGCCTGCTTTCGAGTACGACGAAGGAACGGCACCCATAGCGTGAAAAAAAGCGAGATAAAAGCCTCGGGGAGCACGTTCTCCGCGCGCGCAATGGGAAAACCAAGCAAGAGCGACCCGTCCGAGCTACCGGAGGCTTCCTTTCTCTCCGCTGGGGCGGTGGACGGCGCTGCGCAAACTTGAGCGTTCGCGGGAAGACGACAATTGAGGCCGTAAAGGGTGATATGGGATGGACAGGCTTTGAAGTGAGGGAAGCTCAGAGCAAAATGAGATTAGAAGAGAGGCTGAGGAAAATGAAGAAGAGTAGATGGGCAGAGAAGGTTTTCAGGTATTTGTATAGAAAAAGCGTTGACACGCAGTGGAGAAAGAGAACTAGGAGGCTCACCAGTAAATATACGGCTAGCAGTGCGGGCGATATGGCAACAGGGAGCATTAAGCGGAAGGTCAGGGAGGCGGAGAGGACTTATTGGATGACAGCGATGGAAAAGAAGCCGGCTCTGAGTAACTACCGAAAGGGAAAAAACGAAATAAGGAGGGAAAGGTTTTATGATAATTCAAGGGGAAGCGCTTTACTGTTTGAAGCAAGGTCGGGCTGCCTTAGAACGCGAAGTTATAAAGCGAGATTCAGTAACGAAGACGAACACTGTACATGCTGCGGGGGAACTAAGGAAACGATGGAACATGTACTGATTGAATGTGGCGATATTCACCCAGGTATACTTGTGGGCACGAGTCTACAGGAAGCCTTGGGTTTTAGGGACAACAATGGAAAGCTGAACACGTCCGCGATAGAAATAAGAGACGGTTAGAGTATTGGTGGCAGAAGAGTAGAGATAAAGTACAAAAATAAATAATGGGGGGGGGGGGGATAAGGTCATTCTGCCTTAAGAGGCAGAGAGAGAGACCGTGAATTTATAAATTTTTTTGGTATAATAAGATAGATTTAATCAATGTAGACAAGGTATTAGGCCAGCATGAAACAAGGAAGTTTTTCTTTTTTCTTCGAGCATGGTGGCAGACATGTCACCGCCCCGTTATAAAGGGGACGCTCATAGCATCCATCCATCCATCCATCCGTTGGGGGCCTATGGTCACGTACCCCGAAGACGACAAATGCGAGCCCCCCAGACGACGACATTGTGGGTTTGCAATGGTTGCCGGCCCAGACGGCGCACCAACGCCTTGCGGCATTCGAGAGCAAAAGCCACCGAAAGCACTGTGAAAGCTTAAAACCACAAAAACCAATTCTTTCTTACGCTTTTCCGTGGCCAAGCGTATGAGCGTGCAAGAAGACTTGCGTGGTAAAAAAAGAAAGCTGGAACAGAAGTAAACATGACTACTGAAGTTGTTTATTTGCACTCTGATACACTGCACATTTTCGTCATTCAAGGTTTAGGCGCGTGAAAATCGAGCACCGAAGTAGAAGGCTGGTGAAACTCGCAACCCAACTGCACCAAAACAAGCGATCTCGGAGAAAGGAAACCTGCGGGTAACGGGCGCTTTCCACAACCATCACTCGCATCGCATAGGCGCGCGCCGCGCAAAAGCTGTGCATGTGAAACGAAGCCGCGTCCGAGCGTCCTGTCGCCGCTCAATCGCCGCGGGCCCCGCCGCTCAGTCGCTCGCATGTGAAACAGGCTTAACTCTTTTAATGTTGTGTGTAGCTTAGAAGAATATTTAATTCAAATATTTTGCTAGACACAGGGAGAAAAGTGTTGAAACTCTATGGGCTACTCGCCAAGGCTTTTGTTCCCCGCCAATCCTGCTAGCCTACGCCAGCGCAGGAAACCGGAAGCGGTCCAGGGCCTGTGTTAGTAAACAGTGAAACCCTCTATAGCATGAGCCATAAAGCATCGCTCCGCGATTGCACCCCTGCTCGCTCCACGCTCCCGCTGCGACGGTATTTTCGCGGGGAGTTCGTTTTGTGTCGGTTGCGCTACTCGTAGGAATGCTGAACTCCAGGAATAATTGCTGCGTTGTTGGGTGCAATAACACCTACAGGAATTCTCCGGATACGCGTTTTTAGCAGTTTCCATTTAGAGAAGTCGGCGCAGCAAGTGCAGTACCATGGCCGTTCGATGGAAAGCGTTTTTTTTTTTTTTTTTTTTCATTCAGCGGCCGTGACAGTGCTGGTATCGCGAGTTTCAAGCTGCCGCTGAGTTCGCTGCCGAGCCCGAAGGCGATAAGCTGTGATTGTTTAGTGAGCGAGGCGGCCTGCGTTACACGTGCGCCGTTTCGCTCAACGGGCTCGTCACCTCCGTTGTCTTCCCCCAGCTCATGCATTTTATGTTGCCGCGTTCGCGTGAGGATACCCGAGGTCTGGCGAAAAGAAGCACGCGCGCTAACGCTACGTTCTCTGACAGCTGCTAACAATTTGACGTCTTTTGAAAGCAAACGGGAAAGAAAACGCCTCAAGCGAAGCAACAAAGCACGGCGCAGTGGCTTGCCGCCGCCTGCGTCGTCTGCTCCCTTATCCCGTCAAATCTGCTGCCGTTGCCGCTTTGGCGCTGAAGGCAGCGCGCGACTGTGGCGGCTCCTACCACAGGGGAAAAAACGAGCTACCGTAGCCCCATCTGTTAGCCGAGAACGTGAAGCCAGGTCATGTGGAACAGCATTGTGTTTCTGCATGACAGTTTGTAGTCTTTCGGTAGCAGTCACTCACAGTGTTATGTGTACGAGGACTTGAGCAGATTTCATTTCGTTGTTATTTTCTTTGTTTCAACTTTCAATAAGATCTTTTATATTCGATATTCGATTCGATTTTCGATATTTCTGGGCACTATTCGGCGCTATTCGATTCGAATTCGATTTGCGATGAAATTTCACTATTCGCACACCCCTACTAAAATCTGAATGCCGATTCTGAAATGTAGAGTTTTGTTAACGGTTATGTATCAAAAGATGGTGGCCGCAGGGGCCGCCTGATGGGAAAAAAATGTTTTAGCCCTGTCACGCCTGTGTACCTTAAGAACATACTTATAAAGAAAAAAAAATGGGACGAAGACAGTCATGTGCGGGCCGGGGGCCGCTATCGAGAGGTTTGCGAGCCGCGTGTTCGAGACCCCTTCGCTATATAGTGCGAGAGCTACATGATACTGCCGCAACAGCGATGGAGTGTGCAGGAATAGGCCCATTAAACAAGCCGTAGGGCAAAGTACTTGAAGAAATATCTAGCTTGAAAAAAGACACGAATTCTGTGCCTGGTGATGTCCATTTACCTCGAACCATATACATCCAATGAGTAAGCGTCGAGAAGCTTATTCGCGCCTTTATTATCAAACTGGTAACGGACCCCGAAAATTGATCGAAATCGCTTCGTGCACCTCCTGCCAGTCCTACCCGCGTAGTCCAATGACCACCTTCTACTAGTACAACATCATTAGGAAGGCGCACACCCTTATAATATGGAAAAAAAAAAAACGAGTACGGTGCTAACCGTGCATAACATACACTGCTGAAAACTGCAAGGAGAAGCCCCCAAAGAAGAGTTTTATAGATCACATTGAAGAGTGGCATGACGTTGGAGAACGAAAGAAATGAAGGGATGAGATGGACAGCTATGTTCATTTTGCAGAGGTCCACAAACATATTCTAAATTTGCTCCAGTGGTGGAAGTTAAGAACAACGACTGCAGACGCCTTCAGAATTCGCAAGGTAGATGTGCGCCGCTGCGGCTAGCGCAATCAGTGCGAGAAACATTAGCGCGGCAGGATCAATCAATCAATCAATCAATCAATCAATCAATCAATCAATCAATCAATCAATCAACCAATCAATCAATCAATCAATCAATCAATCAAATCTTTTATTTTCACCATTTCATACATGAGGTGAAAAAGGGAGAACCGGAGAAAAAGCCGAAAGTTCTTCGGCTTGACAAAGCTCCGGTCCCCCAGGCAGACAGTGGTGATGTTGGTTTCAAAACAATGGAAGAAAGCATGTTACAAAGTATAAAGCGTTAAAGAAATAATAACATTTCAACTGAATATAACATGAACATTGGGATGAAAGGAAGGGAAGTGTATAAATGAAAACAAGTATACAGCAACTACAAAGTACAACCAAGAAACACTTTTTTATAACATAGAAAGAAAAGTACGATAGCAGCAACATGTCAAAAAAAAAAAAAAACCGCTGTGATTTTTTCCTTCCGAACACATGCTGTCATTGAGCCGCTACAGGAACAAGTCCAACATTTTATTTTTGTTTAGCGGTAACACATCAACATTTTGTTTGTTGAAATGATTAAGCAGGGAAGGCAGTGTATGGCAAAGGCGCTGTTGTCCATAATTAGTACGCGAAAAAGGGATTTGCCATGGGGCCTGACGGCGATATGAATATGTACTTTTATTTTCTTGTAGATCTGCGAGGGTTAGAAATGAATCTATTTTTCCTAGCATAGCACTCTTGTAGCATTGCAGAGTTTTCAGTTTCCAAATGTCACCAGCTTTTATTATTTTAATTTGCCGGAAAAGCTCTTCCGTATGTTCGGAGAAAGAAACATTTGCAATGGCTCGAACTGCTTTCTTTTGAAGTGTTTCCAGCATCCGAATATTTTGTGCGGTGGTGTTACCCCATATGAGTGAGCAGTAAGTGAGGTGTGAGTGGAAGATAGCATGATAAATGAGGCGCTTAATTTTATAGGGTAATGTATTTCGATAGCGATTTAAAAGACCAACAACTTTTCGCACTTTTGCACAAACATTGCCAACATGATCATTCCAGGACATGTGCGCTGTAAATATAACTCCGAGTGTTTTCATAGAGGACGTAATGGTAATCGTATACGGACCTAGAACAATGTTATCTGGGAATGTAGTAGAACTTCCTTGGGCACGGAAAATGACACATTTTGTTTTGGCTTCATTGAGAATCAAGCAGTTTGCCTTTGACCAGCGTTGAATTTTGTTACAGACAGTGCTAGCTATAGGCGTTATTTCTTCTAAGTCTTTTCCTGTAAAGAATATGGAGCAGTCATCTGCATATGCGACAAACTTACACATATCACTAATTTCTACAACATCATTAATGTAATAAAGAAAAAATATCGGGCCAAGGATGCTACCTTGAGGCACACCCGCTGTTATAGGTTTTGTTTGTGACCTGTTGTCGTTAATTTCAACAAACTGATGTCGACTTTTTAAATAAGAGCGAATAAGTTCAAGTGTTATTCCTCGGAAACCGTATCTTTTTAGTTTCGTAAGCAACAGTTGGTGGTTGACTCTATCAAAAGCTTTGCTAAAGTCTAAGTATAACCCTAACGTTAGAAGCTTTTTTTCAATGTTCTGAAGAATGAGATCCTTTTGCATATTTAATGCACTTTCCGTAGACCGTCTTTTTCGAAAACCGTGCTGACATTCAGTTAGCAAGTTATGTTTCTGCGAAAAATTATCAATACGGACGTTGATAATTTTTTCGAGGCCCTTCGATAATACAGGAAGAATAGAAACTGGTCTATAGTTGCCAATATTGTTTTTATCACCCCCTTTATGTATAACTATTACTCGCGCTACTTGCATATTGCGAGGGAAAACTCCAGTCGACAGGGACGCGTTAAAAATGTGCGTTATAACAGGAGCTAGAAGGTCTATGGCATACTTAATTGGTCTGATTTCTAAATCGTCCATATCCCTACTGCGGCTATTTTTCAGACATAAAAATGTCGAAATCACCTCAGAAGTGTTAGTAGGCTTTAGAAATAGAGACTCCCTTAACGAGGTTAGGTGCAGTGTGGGCTGAATATCATGATCTACGCATCCCACTTTCACAAAGAAATCATTGAATAGGTCCGCAAGTTCTGTGCCGCCTATAGAAGTACCATCGATATTCAGTATATCTATTCGTGTAGTGGCTGGCCTGCGATTAAGTGTATCGTTTATTTTTCCCCATACTTTGTTAGTTTTGCGCATGCAATCATTATTAAATATACGCGTGTAGTAGTCATTTTTTGCCTTTTCTTTTTCTTTGTTTAATTTATTTCTAAGCTGTTTATATTCTTTCCACTTCGACAAGTCCTTTGACTCGACAAAACACTGGTAAAGTTTATTCTTTTTGTTGATTTGTCTTACGAATTCTTTAGAAATCCAGGGCTTGCGCGATGGCTTTTGATTTCGGTAGCTCTGAATCGGAAATGATTTAAAGTAAAG
This sequence comes from Rhipicephalus sanguineus, assembly GCF_013339695.2. Lineage (NCBI taxonomy): Eukaryota > Metazoa > Arthropoda > Arachnida > Ixodida > Ixodidae > Rhipicephalus > Rhipicephalus sanguineus. Next base: position 172,029,072 of record NC_051176.1, read on the forward strand.
CATTTTTAGTTTGTTCATAAACTTGTCATATGCCTTATTGGCATCCTTAATGGAAAATATGTCAGTCCAGTCTGTTTCGCGCACAGCTTCTCGGAATTTGTCAAGTGACTGAGCCGATATCTTGCGGTACGTTGCATTACCAGTGAACGTGCTTTTAGTTGACATCTTTCTTTCGAGGAAAAGATATATGGGCATGTGATCACTGATGTCATGGCTTATGATTCCCGATTTTGAGTTATCTATAGTCGAGTTTATTATGAAAGTATCTAGTAACGATGACGTAGTAGCGGTTACACGCGTAGGTGATTTGATTACACTGTAGAAGTCATTGCACTCCAGGATTGACAAAAACTGTGTAGTAGCTGCTGAACTGGTCGTCATGTCGATATTAAAGTCCCCACCAAGTGTAAGTAGGTAGCCATTTTCATTTACAAATAACAGCAGATTGTCTAAAAACTGAAAGAAGTCAGAGTGGCTGGCATTAGGGGGTCGATATAAAACCGCAAATACCGTCTTTTCTTTTTTAATGCATAGAACTTCGTAATTTTCGGTAGCGACGCTATATTCTCGAAGAATATCATAACCTTTTAAAGAAGTTAAAATCGCAACGCCGCCACCTCTGCCCTCCTTACGATTTACATTGAAGTGTTCGTATCCTTGAAGTGCATAGTACTCTGAGTCATCATTATACCAGGTTTCAGTAAACATCAAAACTTCAAAATTGACGTTACATGATTCTATTACCACAGTGACCTCATCCGTTTTGTTCAACAGTGACCTTGCATTTAGATGCATAATTTTTAGCAGTTTTTCTTTGTTAGTAATGTTGTGCTTCATAATGATGTCGCCTGGACTTACATAGCCTGAAGGCGCCATCTCTATTCTGGGCATGAATATATTGGAGTTTCTGTGAATTATGTATTCGTTATCTTGTTCAAATCGCTTTCACGCATTATGCGGACAACAGGCGAAGTCTCTGTGCGGCGTGCGTGAATAGTGCCATTTTTCGTCCACACAAATTTCCAGCTGTGTTCCCGTTTGCGCGCTATTGCCATTCCCAGCATTTTCTTCACTTCGGGGCAAAGGTGTTCATTTACAAACACAGGAGATTCAGTAGGTAAACCGAGGGATGCATTTGTTAGCCTTTTCTTGCGCGACTTCTGAAGCAGTTGATCGCGTTTGTCCCTCCGTTGAAATTGAACAATTATATTGGTTTGACCTGCCTGCTTTGTTCGAAACCCTGTGGCAGACGTCAATGTCCTCAGGGGTTAAGTCTCGCCAACTACCTCTCCAATTTTTTGGAGTACTTCAACAAGGTTTTCATTCGGTTTTTCGGTTACTCCTTTAATTTCCAAATTTCGATTTCGGGAGTACTGCTCAGGCTGCAAGAGGCCTGATTGGCAGTCCGCCAGTTTCTTTTCCAAAGAAGAAACTTTGTGCTGTAGCAGACAGTTTTCTTTCTTCAGCGCATTATTTTCCGCAAAAGTTGCCACCAGTTTTTCATTGGTGTCATCTAGGGTCTTGCTGAAGAAATCCATGCTCTTCTTCATTTCATCAATTTCAGCGCGCAAATTTCTTTCTTCTGATCGGATGCCTCGCTCTAGCGCTTCTTTCATTTGCTTCCACTCATTTCTGATTTCATCTTTGAAATCATTGATCAGTCTCGCAACTTCCTTGTTCGTGTTAGTTACTACCGACAACACGAAGATAATCACATAAAAAATTACATATACTAAACACCGGGCAGCAGTGGCAGCTATTCAAGACTAGAACCAATTTTATGCTCTGAGAAGAGCCCCGCTAACCTGCAAAACGCAGAAGAAATGGTTCAGCTTGTGCCTAGAACGCCGCCACTGCTGCCGAATGCAATCCTCGGTGAAGTGGCAGTATTTATATGCGCAGATGGCCACGTGGTCCCGGAGATCGCACGGTCCCGGAATCAGTCGCCTCCTGGTGTTCTACAGATTGTGCTTGCTTCTTTGGGGCAGTCGATGATAATGGCACGTGTGTGATGATGCGCAGTAGTTTCGGTTGACCCAGCTGCACGGCGAAGCTGCAAAACGCAGAAGAAATGGTTCAGCTTGTGCCTAGAACGCCGCCACTGCTGCCGAATGCAATCCTCGGTGAAGTGGCAGTATTTATATGTGCAGATGGCCACGTGGTCCCGGAGATCGCACGGTCCCGGAATCAGTCGCCTCCTGGTGTTCTACAGATTGTGCTTGCTTCTTTGGGGCAGTCGATGATAATGGCACGTGTGTGATGATGCGCAGTAGTTTCGGTTGACCCAGCTGCACGGCGAAGCTGCAAAACGCAGAAGAAATGGTTCAGCTTGTGCCTAGAACGCCGCCACTGCTGCCGAAATATGTGATGCAACAGCGCATGGTGGGCTTAAAGCCGGAATCTCTTGATAACTTGATTTTTGCACAATAACACGTGAAAAAATAAACTATAAAATATGCCACCAAAACTTATAGACTGTACATACTAGCAGTTGTGTGATATTTGATATTTGAAAATAATTCTATGACAAATAGCTTTTTTCTTCCTTTTGGCTGCTTTAATAAAGTTTATTCCTTAATGAAGTTTATTCCTCCTCCTCCTTTTGGCTGCTTATATGTATTTCTAAAAGTACACGTGGTGCATGTGGCTCATTATAATTTTTATCTATAGGTTTGTGTATTTACAAGAAGGTAACAAATTTGGCTTTCCTCCTTTATTTCTCTTCCTGTAGCAAGTTACTACTATGTTGACGACAGGTGCTACATATCCAGAAGGGTGCACGATCGGCTTTGACGTTAGAGCATGATTTCAACAGAGAGTGCAATAAACACAAAGTGAAGAGGGCGTTCTGCTCTCTGTCTCCTCTGCTTTTATTGAACTCCCTATTGAAACTGAACCCATGCTGCAAATCACTTTCTTTGCTACAATATTATCTGCTACAAAACGTCCTTAATGATCACCACTGCAGAAAAAGTAGGTACATTATACCACTGCTGAACAAACATTCATTGTATCCCGTATGCTCAACTGTTTCCACCGTGAACCCATTTTTACGGGAAATTACCGTACGTTAAAATATAATTCTTAGCGAAACATGCGCCAACAAAGCGTAGATATTTGCCACTTAAAACAACTTGCTGTCGATTTCATGTTCGGGGAACACCATAGATTAGTGGTTCGGGCCCCTGACGGGCCCGATCTGCGGTCGGGCCGGGCCGGGCCGGGCTGGGTAAGCGAAGTTTTTTCTCGGGTTCGGGCCGGGCCCGGGTCTCACTTTGAGTCACCGGGCCGGGTTCGGGCGGGTAAACTTGAAGGAGTTCTGAGCCCGGGCCGGGCCCAGGCCTAGAATCACGGCCCGTGCAGTGCTCTAGTGCCGCCATCAAAAATACTGACGCGCTGTGAATTTTGCCACGGCCCGCGCGCACGGCACTTACGGTCGAAGCACGGTTGATTGCGGTTGATACAGCAGTAGCGCGTGAGCACAGTCACGTGGTTTTAGTTCGTATTTCGCAGCCTTTCTTTAAACGCCGCAAAAAATAACCACGCAGCATATACGTTGCCACAAAAATTCGATCGGTCGTTTTAGAGTGCCCTGACCTAGGGTGCCTCGAGTGTGCGCCTCCTCCGGCCGCTACAGGGTGGAGACACTGCTTTTGTGGGCGCCATATTAGTTCTAACGTTCCCGTTCGCTGACACTGCCTGGCATACAGAAATGGAGCACTTTAGTAAAATGCACGGAAATTTGGCTTCGTAGTCAAGGTTAGTAGTTACCACAGTTCTCCGTCAGGGCTAAGCAAAACAATAACAGCGGAGCCACATTATCACACTTTCTCATGCGAGTGGCTGCGGAGAATGCGAGTAATTCGCTTACCCAACACGTTCAAGCCCATATCCAGCGCTCCCCGCGAAACACAAAACCTCTATAAAACGTTTTATAGAGGTTTTGTGTTTCGATTGGTCGCGCCTTTCTGCTTCATACGACAGCTACGGAAATAGGTTAAACTGAACGTTGTCATTCACTTCTTTACGTCCGTGGCAATTTACAGCGCAACAGTAGCGTCTAGTGCGGCGTTTTTTCGCAGCGCGCGGAGCTGTCGAGTTTGCTTTTTTTTCCGCCATCGTCCAGGCGAGTGATCCAACAAGCACTTTGTGGCCAGGGGCGTAGCCAGGGGGGGGGGGGGGGGGAGGGGGCGGATGGTTGTTGAGGGGGTTTCAAAATCCTCCGAAATTTTTCAATTTTGCATGTATAATATTCATGCACTCATTCAAACGTACGCACGAACATACATATATAATGTATGAATGAACCCTCCCCCCCCCCCCCCGAAAAATATTTCTTACTGTTCGTGGCAGTTGGGTGGCGCGTCCGACTAGCGGAGAGAAATTCATAGCTCTTTCCGAGTGTTAAATATGCGCAAGACACACGCAATATTAAGCTAAATCGTTTTTTCGCACTCGCTGGTTGCAGCCGGTTCCACAGCAAACTTTGCAAGGGAGTCGGACTTGCACTACCACGGCCGGTCTGGTGGCGCGCGCTCGCTCCCTTCCTTACTATGGTATCCTTACGGCCTGAGCAGCCGCCGGGAATACAATGGAACTTTTTCTATGCAGTCACGACGGCGCGCTCCGCGTGAGGGCGCCGCGAGCCAACTCCCCATAGAGTACAGAGTGCCTCGATATCCTCCTCGCCCGCCCAGGAGGACATCGAGGCACTCTAACTCCCCAAAGCGCGTTGCGCCGCATGCGCTTCGTATTGTAAACCAGCTGTGCCCGGCCAATTTCTCGTGCTAATAGACCGATCTCACCGCGAGTTTCACTACGCCACCGCTAACGCAGTGCATGCCGGTACTTGTAGTACTCGGTACGTTCAGCTAGGGTGGCTAGAATTGGGAGGTGTGAAAACCGGCCGCCCTAAGTTGGCCCCCATTCGCGATCCCGCAGCGGTGGCGCTGTAGTCGGAGGCGCTGCCAGCTTGCGCTGTGGTAATGCACTCGCGCATGGGCGTCGGCAGGATTTTGTCTTCGGGGGTGCAAACCCGTGCTGCATCACGTATGGTGGAGTGGGGGAACGCTGGTGTGGCTCCAGGGAGGCGGGGGAAATGCCCCCTGCCAACGACCATGCACTCGCGTCGGTGCTAGATTTTCGCCAGTGAAAGAGCGCTTTATCAACATAAACATTTTTACTCACTCAAGGATCACGGCATTAGTGCGAAGCTTTCGGCCGCCAACAACCAGGCATAATTCGAGCCTCCATAATCAAACCATTCTTCGATGAAGTGTTATTTCGAATGAACCAATGTTTACATGTTTGATGAAGGCAAAATTATCTTCATCTTCATAAGATTTATCTGGACATTTACGGAGTAAAAGAGATAGCTTCTTCCTGCAGGAGCGTTATATCTTTGACGACGTTTTTAACCTTTGATACATTGTAGTTACTCGTACTACTAAATATACCTCGAGAGTGTGCCTTGCCTTGTCCATTTGTTCCTTGCCATTTACTCAACGCTGAATTTGCATTACACTCGAGGTCGCGCCGTCACGGAGCCAGTATGCTCAAAGTTGAATAGAAATTGAGACAGCAATTAGTTTCATCGCTTCAACAAAATTTAATTAGCATCATTTTGTGAGCAATACACTGGTGGATACTCTTGTAGGTGATGCGCATGTATTCAATTTTTTTTTTTAATTTGTCCTCGCTTTATCCCTGGTTGAGCCCCTTCAAAGGCAAATGAACCCTCGATAGCGATGCAAAAGAATTTGACCACTGATATTGTCCATTCTTCACATGTTCGACGTAGCCAATTTCTGCAACACGCTCCTTACAGAGCTGCAACAAGCTGCCTACTATCTTTGAATGCAAGCGCACTGTGCTGAACACAAGTGTCAGCCTGCTTTACATATAATATCTGTGTCAAGTTGTATAGTAACTTTGATGGATACAGCAGCCCTCAAATATCCCATTTGCTAGTTATCTGACTTTGCAGCTGTCATGCAGCGCTTTCTATTAGCACGATGCACGCATTTTTGCAGTGTGTGCAGCCCGATAGCAGAATGCGCTTTGTAACTGCGTAGCCCGCTATTAAATACACAAGGTGAGCATCGCTGCGTTGCTCTTTATAGTCGATGAAAGTATAATAAATAAAATAAAACAGAAGAAGAAAACAAAACGTTCAGGTTATTTCATTTATCACTTGCCCGTGCTTGTCACTGACGCACGCAAAAACCTTTGCAGCACTTGAACGGGTTCACTACATTTACCTTGTGTCAAAATGTTTTTTCACAGATGGCCGAATTCTCGCTGTATCGCTCTGTCGGCCTTTGGGATTGCCCGCTTCCAAACTGCTAATCTGTCTGCATGCCGGCGCACGGGAAAGTGACACTTTTTGCGCACATGTTCTGCACACCGAATTGCAGCGCCTGGCACAAAACACGGTCCTTGTGTATATCTTCTTTGTCTCCGTGCGTTTGCACGAATCCGTTAAGATGGTCGCTGAGTTTCTTCTTTTTTTGTACACGTCATTCCTCTAAAGGAACACTAACACAGGGAACTCGTAAAAGCACGTGCACGCCAACGAAGCTGACAAGCTTCGGCCGCAAGCGGCTTACACTGCCGGCTCCCCCCATCCCCCATGCGAGCAGGCAGCGCCTCCGACTGTCGCGCTATATCTCGACCTAGCGGAGGGATCGCGCAACGCGGCACCTTCGGGCAAGGGAAACACGGCTCGCTTTTCACACCTCCCCATTCTAGCCACCCTAGTTCAGCTGCCTACAGCTAGTGCATTGACGAGCTGCATTAACGAGCTTTAGCGGCCTTATTTGGATGAATTGCGATAATTGGGTTGTCGTGCTCTGTACAGGAATGCTACAACAGGGGCCTGAAGCAAAATGACTCGGATTTGCGTGTTCTCAAAGGATTTCAAGCTCCGACAGGAATTTGTGCGACAGTCAACGAAGTCGGACAGAGAGGCAACTACCGCGCACTTTCTTGTTCAACGTGTTTGTGAACTCCCTGTGCATGATGCATCGTGGTTTAGCAGTGCCCTATTGCGTCATAAAAACCTTGCTGCGCGAACGATGGACCGAGCAGCGACAGCAAAAGTTCATATAACGCGAGCTGGATCCCCTTGCCGGGCCGATCGCCGCCAGCGGCAACAGGTTGGATACAACGTCCTTTCCGGGCTCAACAGATATCGCTTTAATATATAGGAAGACCTAAACCGACCTCTCACCAAATGCGATGACGACTGTCAAGCGTCTAGCATGAACGAGACCTGGGATACAAGCCAAGATTATAACTGCATGCTGTGTACAGCTCGCGCCGTGGAGCGCACGGCGAAAACTCGGCCGTGCCGGTATCGCAGCCAACTCCGCCGCCGGGATTTCCCTGTTCCTTTCAATATGCGATATTATTGTGAACGCATCGTAAAGCGGTCAACAGCGGTAGCAAAGCTGGACTTCTTTATGAGCGTAGGCTATTGACCGTACACTGCCGTTTCGAAGCGGTAGGCCTAGCGACGATACCGGCGCCGAGCCACCGGCTGAGGCCGCCGCCGCCAGCCGGAGCGAGCTACTGCTTATCCGCCGCATTGCGTGTGCCGCCAAAATCTCTTAATGACTCATCCATCCCTTGTACAGCAGGAAATATTATGCCATTCAGGAGATTTTCGTGATGTTAACCTTTGCCAAAAGGCATGAGCGGCCAGTCACTGTTCAGCGGACGCGCCTCTGCTTCACGGCGACCGTTTTATCTTCATTCACGTTTAACTTATTACTGTGATCGAAGTCCTGCGTTGACAACACAGCCTACATGGAAAGTGTCGCTTCGATAAAAAAAAAGCGCAATAAGCTTCTTTTTTTGGTCCCCTTCGGCTTTTTTTTTTTTCTCCTGTTGTCGCATAGCGGAGAGCTCTGCGCAGTTTGGGCAAGTTATTTTCCGGATACTGTAGCTTGTGTCGCTTGCGTGCTTGCGTTCACTGGAGAAGATATTTGCTCTCATGACGACAGGAACGTGATTTCTCTTTTTTTTATTACTAATATTTATTCAGCAAAACGAGGCAAGCTCATCAACCCGACGAGACCACCTCGTCACACGTAAGCATTATCAAGTGTTCTTTTTTTCTTTTAGCGCTAGTATGCAGTTAACCTGAAATAAAACAACATACGTTGGAGGTGCGGACACAGTTTTCCACCGCGTTCAATCGTCTTGCGTGTCGAGGATTGGTGCAAAACGCCAATATACCTGAAACACGCAGCAAGCAGCCGCACCAGCAGCGCTCCGAAAACTACAACTAAGATGGCGACAGTGCCACTGTCGGAAACTCGCGCATGCGCAGATGGTCTGGTGGGATCGGTCTATTACTTCTTCCGGTTGTAGGAAGCGGTGAAGGAAGTACAGGTGCGTGTGGGGACAGGCTTCCTTTCTCAGCACTTGACAAAAGAAGACGCACGCGCAGCGCTACTAGCAACAAAAATCTTTATTTTTTAAGACCCGACAACCTAATATTCGATGAATGCGAAAATGCTTGAGGCCCTTGTGCTTAGATTTAGGTGCAAGTTAGAGAACCCCAGGTGGTCGTAATTTTCGGAGAGCTCTACTACGGCGTTCTTCATAACCATATCGTGGTTTTGGGATGACCATGATGATGCAGGTATCACCGAGTGCGTCCTTGTTCTCAGTTTCTATAATGAGACGTGTAATCTCATCCTTATGGCGAGCCACTGGGTTGACTTTGTAAGCATGATCGGTGCGACTAGAAGTATGACATGGCGGTAAAATATGCGACTGGGCAAATGATGTGTTACTATGATACAGGGTGTGGAAAAAAAGATAATGTGGAGAATTTCCTGCGCACAGCGACATGTTCAGCGTTTCTTTCAAAGATGAAACGCTCTGAAATCGCGAGTATGAAGAGACTCCTTCAAACTGCGATCGTCACTGCAGTGTTTTACCAGCAGTACTTCTTTTTTTCAGTTCTTCACGCGAAATATATTGTTGCAGTATCAAGGAGAACATTGTTTCCCATTGAAAGGATTCTCTGAAAGTTTTTGTTTCCTCTTCGCCTCCGGCGTGCATTATTTCATCTGCATATTTTTCTCCTCTTCACATGCGCAATGAAGAGTGCATCTGGACTCGTGTTGGCTTGGGATTCTGTATGTATGCAGGGACTCAGCGTAATGGGGTGCGACTTGGGCTTTTATTCTGTTTTTTTTTTTGTACTTTAGTGCTTGTCTGAGGCTATATATGAGTGCGTGCTATTTCATGTTATTGTTACCTTGTGTTTAATTTTCTATTTTGAAGAATGCATTATTGTTATTATTATTATTATTATTATTATTATTATTATTATTATTATTATTATTATTATTATTATTATTATTATTATTATTATTATTATTATTATTATTTGGAGGGAATCTCGTTCCTCAGCGACGAGGTATCCCAACTACGCGAAGAAAACGAGCGCCTCCGTAAGGATCACTCCCGCGGTGTTGAACAACAAGCCCGCGTGGTCGCCTCCCTTCGTGCAGAGGTCCGCTTCCTGCGTGAGGAGCTGACGCGCCGCACGGCCGGAGTGGCAGTGAAGGCACCTGTGATCCCCCCAGCGCATGTGATCGTTGAGCGATCAGTGACTTCCGAGCAAGCTGCCTGCTCTGAACCACCTCTCTCCAAAACTCTTTCATCTTCGAATTCGCCGCCAGCTGACGTAGACACGTCCGAGCTTGGCAGTGTGATGCCTGCGACAGCCTCTTTTGCAGCGGTGACTGAGGGGGAAAGAAAGAAGAAACCCGCCTCTTTTGGAGCTATGACAACATCGAATATATCTGTAGCTCAACGGCCACAACGGCCAAAGGCCATTTTTGTTACGAAGCTGAGCCCGGACACCACTGTTGCTGACATCAAAAAACATATTGCTTCATTCGATCTGTCTCCCATCTCCTGCCGGCGACTTCAAACCAAATTTCAGTCCTATTCTTCGTTGTACATCGAAGTCGACATGGAAACACTACAACGCCTGAATGACCCTTCGATGTGGCCCCTCGGATGCCTCTTCAAGCCATTTCGTGGGGAGCTGCGCGATGACATGCTTCATCCCTCTGAGCAAGTGACTGGAATCGAAAGTGCCGTGTAACGTAGACATATTCTACCAAAATGCTCGTGGTCTACGTACCAAGACACGAGAGTTTTTCTCTAACGTTCTTTCGTCTTCTTTTCCTATTATTGCTATTTCTGAAACCGGGCTAGGCACTGCAATTCCCTCATCTGACTTTTTTCCCCAGACCTACACCACCTTCCGCAGTGACCGAGATTTCAGTGAAACCAAGCAGAAAGGCGGTGGCGTGCTGATTGCCATTGACAATTCACTGAAATCCGTTAGACGGAAAGACCTAGAAACTATCGAAGAATCCATTTGGCTAGAAACCAACCTTGAGCGCAGTGAAAAATTGTTGATTGGATGTTTCTATTTACCGCCCAGCATGTCCCCTGCCTCGTTTCATGATGTCATGTCTTCCATTGAACTTGTGGTATCTTCTCATAGTGGGCACAGAATTATTGTTCTTGGGGATTTCAATGCACCTGGAATTAACTGGAGCACGCTTACTTTTTCTCATTACAATCATTTCATAGAGAAAAAGTGCAGCCTGCTCTTGGACTTTCTGGCGTTTAATTGCCTACTGCAACATAACTCAGTCGTCAATTCCAGTGGCAACGTCTTAGACCTGTGTGTGTCAAACGATCAACCCCTTGAAGTTTCCCGCTCCGACATCTCTCTTGTACGTCCGGACAAATTCCACCCACCACTTAACGTAAGATTATACGCATCAGCCGAAACAACGAGCTTCAGCAGTTACGTAAACAAATCTCCGAGATTTGCCTTCAAGCGAGGTGATTACACGGGCCTCTATCATCACTTGTCTACCGTTGAGTGGTCACAGGTTACTGACAAACCAAATGTTGATGAGCAGGTTTATCGGTTTACGGAGCTTGTACTGAACAGCATGCGTAATTTTATTCCCCAATATACACCTAAACAACGTAAATATCCCCACTGGTTCTCATCTGAACTTATCAGTGCACTGAAGCATAAAGATCACGCACACAGGAAATCTAAATGTTCTCCATCCAACGAGTGGAAGGAAGAGTTCAGCTTCTTTCGAACTCTCTCTAAACGCCTATATAAACGGGATCATAGTTCGTATATTGAATTCTTAGAAAAAAGCGCCTCTGACAGGCCGGCTGAGTTTTGGAAGTATGTACGTAAACGGTCTAGCAAAAGCGGAGAGTCCTTCAGACTACTGGGCTCAAATGGGGTAGAAGTGCATGCCGTCGCTGACTGTTTTGCCACACATTTCTCATCCGTTTATAAGGCCTCAGACTCTAGCACTGATATCAGACAACAGCCCAAGGCGGTTAGCTCATCCAGTGCTTTGTCGCTGGATGAAAATCTTATCTGCGAATGCATTAAGCGCTTAAAACCATCCTTATCATGTGGGCCAGATGGCATCCCCTCCGCCATACTAAAAGCTTATGGTAGTATATTTGTCCCGGTACTAACTACGATATTTAATAACTGCCTGGACACTTCCACATTTCCTAGCATGTGGAAAACTGCTCGTGTTTTTCCAGTATTTAAGTCGGGCTCTAAAACAGATGCTTCTAATTATCGCCCGATTTCTCTACTATGTGCCGCATCAAAGATCTTCGAGCTGGCTCTTCACGACATATTGTCTTTTAGTGTGAAAAACTCATTGATTCCTAATCAACATGGTTTTCTCGCTGGCCGCTCAACTACCACAAATCTTGCTAGTTTCATGACGCAGATCTCCACACCTATTTCTCAGAGAGGACAGGTTGACGTAATTTACTGTGACCTGAGCAAGGCTTTTGACGTAGTCAGCCACACGCTGATTATGGTTAAACTTGCGCACTTTGATGTTGACTTGTCAGTTGTGAATCTCCTGCAGAGCTATCTGCTCAATAGATATTGTTATGTTGCCGTAAATGGCCAAACGTCTTCTTTGTATAAAGTGACTAGTGGGGTCCCCCAAGGGTCGGTATTAGGCCCACTCCTATTTTTAATTTACGTTAATGATGTTTCTTTTGCCATTCGTAATTCTTCTTTCCTCTTGTATGCCGATGACATCAAGATTTTTAAGGAAATTCATTCAGTTAACGACTGTCGCTTGCTGCAGTCAGACTTGCGCTCTTTTTCCGAATGGTGCGACGGTAATAACCTTTCTCTGAATACCTCGAAGACAAAATTCATGTTTATCACTCGCAAAACATCTAGCGTGTCATTTCAATACTCTGTCAATTCTGTGCCGTTATGCAAGGTTTATGAAATCAGTGATCTTATAATAATAATATCTGGGGTTTAACGTCCCAAAACCACCATATGATTATGAGAGACGCCGTAGTGGAGGGCTCCGGAAATTTCGACCACCTGGGGTTCTTTAACGTGCACCTAAAGCTAAGTACACGGGCCTCAGACATTTTCGCCTCCATCGAAAATGCAGCCGCCGCGGCCGGGATTCGATCCCGCGACCTTCGGGTCAGCAGTCGAGCGCCATAACCACTAGACCACCGTGGCGGGGCGAAATCAGTGATCTTGGTGTTGTTGTTGACAGCGCGTTAAACTTTTCTTCTCACGTTAAGCGTGCTGCTATGCGGGGCCTTCGTTCTCTCGGATGTGTTTGTAGAATATCTCGAGAATTCAGGTCCCCCATGGATACACAAATTGTACACGGCAATATGTCTTCCGCAACTTGAGTATGCGTCCGTGATATGGAATGGCATTGCTCAATCCAGCGGTAACACCATTGAACGAGTCCAGAAAAAATTCCTCAGCATATATAACCATCGCTTTGCTAAAAATGACTCTGGATCTCGTTCAAATACTGCTGAATTATTATCACTGCCATCACTTCACTGCCGACGAAATCGCTCTGATCTCTTATTTCTTTACAAGCTAGTCCACGGTATCATATCCTGCCCTGTACTTCTCAATTGTGTAAATTTTCGAATTCCGCGTAAGTTAACCAGAGAGAACAGACCGTTTCATGTACCCGCCTGCTTCTTCCAACACTCTACCGTTCACAGAATACAAAGTCTCTATAATGTTAATTTTCTTGATCTTGACGTTTTTCATAGCCCACAATCATTGTTTTTATCCGAGCTTTGCACTGTTTTGACATAGTGTGGCACGATGTACAAAGTCTTCCCTTCTCAGTCTTTCCACATAGTTGTATATATGCAATCTAATTTTTTATGCCCCGTCAATATTTCTCGTGTTGTCTTATTTTACTCCTCCCCTCTTGTGTTCATTTCTCTTTGTCTACGTGTTTTTGCTCTTTTTATTTCTGAAAACTGTCTGTATTGTATTGTTTATTTTTATTGTTTTTTTTTTGCGTGCGCCAGCACAAGGACCTTACGGTTGTTCCTGGGCACGTTAAATAAATCATTGATTGATTGATTATTATTATTATTATTATTATTATTATTATTATTATTATTATTATTATTATTATTATTATTATTATTATTCCTGCTACTCATGAGTGCGACTCACAGCTACTTGCGAAAAATAGTGGCCGTCCCCATTATGCAGTGACTTTCACCTTTTTCAAGTATTTATTTCAATATTAAAGCACGAATTACGATGCCTTAAACAAAAATATGCAATTTTGTTATTTTCAAGTACAGCGACGGCCGGTATGTGCCTTTGAAATCAACGTTTCCTAAACCATTTTTTCCCAAAGAAGAAGTTTTGCGTCATTCCTTACGCCGGTTGGTGACGGATCATGCAGCCGAGCCTTCTGAGTGCGACGCACGATCGCACATGCGCGCCATATGCAATATTCATCCTCTTACTTATTCTTGAAGTTACAGAAAATGCTCTGCCAAGCAACAGAAGCGGGCGTATGAGCGGCCTGCGCCACCCCTTTTAAAAAGCGGAATTTATCAGAGTCATCAGATATACTTGCTACCATCTTTCTATCGCGCTGGTACCATGCATACCATATAGAGTAACTTCAGAAAGGGCCACGGTAAGTCTGAATCCAGGCGCGCCCTGCGCGCGCTAGCCTCCGCAACGGCCGGGAGCGGGTTAGGGAGCCTTCATGTGTGCGCGCCGCGCACACATGAAGGCTCCCTAGAGCGGGTTAGTGTGCCTCGATGTGTGCGCCCCCCTTAGGGTGTTGCCATTCTTTGAAGGGGCTGATGCCGCCACGACGCCATTTTTTGCCCCGCGTCTCGTGCCTCTCAGCGCAGCTGCCGTAGAGGGGTGAGACGCCAGTAAGAAGCCGTGGGCTAAAATATGGCAGCCGCGCCGCAGTAGACGCCGCAGATGTCCTCACCCTAAAGTGGACAAAACGCGCATCAAGGCACCCTAGAGCGGGTTGGCTCGGAGCGCCCCCACGAAGTCGCGGCCATAGGTAGAAACAGCCCCCCGTGCGCAGGCCGTAAAGGAAGGAGCGAGCGCGCGCCTCCAGACCGGCCGTGGCACTACTCAACTCCTTCCCTCACGCTCCGACAGGTGGCGCTATGTGTCTTCCGAAACTAAAGTCACTGTATATGCCACCTTTAGGTAGCAGAGTTGCGCATAGGTCCGGCTAGCAACCACAGCTATGCGGTGAAGTCGCACTTCGTTTTTGCAGGCGACATGCCTACCATGTCGCCGATTAACCTGTCTGGCGTTTCGAAGATCGGCGATAAACATTGGCTGTCGATGGCTAGTGTTAATTCAGTTCGCTGCAGCGGCGGCGTCGAGAAATAAAAAAAAAATTGGCCCAAGCGGCAGCTTCTCCGCAATGCATGGTTGCTAGCGGCGTTGGAAGACAGATGCGCAACTCTGCTACCTAAAGGCAGCATATACGGTAACTCTATATGAAACTAGAGCATATACCAGGGCTGGGCAAAGATACTTTGAAATTGTATCGCGATACGACACAAGATACTCAGGCAAGAAGTATTTGAGATACAGATACAAGATACTACAACACTGATTGTATCCGATACGATACATTCCAATTGTATCTTAAGATACTTCGATACATTCGCAAATTTATTATTATGTATCTACATGATGTCGCAATAAACACCTATGCGCAAAAATATTCGCTTGAAAATTTATTAACTGCGACCAGTTTTGTTTCATTTGAATGAAATTAGTATCTCAAAGGTTCTTTACTTCTTGCTCAAGGCATATTATTGCACTTTCCGAAACAACTTATTGGCGTTGCTTTAGCTGCTTAACATGACAGCTCTTTCTTTATACACTTCGCTGATAGCGGTTTTTGCTTGTCGCCTTTGTAATTGATGGGAGTCGCTGCTCTGCTTCCGATCAGCTAGTGGGCTGCCACCTAATCACAAGAACTCCAATAAGAAGCCTCCGCACGATGGTGCAAATACCGCTGTGGAGTTCTCACTTGCCCGTAATCGTATTACGGTTTTCGCAATCACGGATCACCAGACAGGTGTACGTCACCAGGAACATGCATGTGCTGCCCAGAAACGTTTCAGACGCATTTTACATTTGTCCAAAGCACCACAGAACACCGCTGCTATTCACACTATTGCGATTACCTGGTGAATAGTAACAGTAAAATAATTTAGGGAAGCTTAAACAAGGAAAACAAACATATCTAAGTAAAATAGAAAAGCGGTTCTATATCAAACACAGCGAATAAATATAGAAACAGGATACAGGCGGCACCTCCAAGAGCTAATAATAATTGTTGCGTTTTAAATTCCGCAACCAATATATGATGAGAGTAGCTGTAATGGAGGGCTCCGGAAATTTCGACCACCTGGGCCTCTAAAACCTAAATATAAGCACGGCCTCTAGCCAATTACGGCCACCGCAACCTTCGGGTCAGCAGTCAGGCATCATAACCACTAGACCACCGCGGCGGGTAAGCCCTAATAGCTATGAGAATTAAAACAGTGGCTATGAAAAGTAGCGTAAAACGGCTCGTTAGAATGCTCATGAGAAAAACGGAGCATTTGGTATAAGAATGTTTTTCGAATACCTTTTGCTAACATATTTAAGATGGTTCTTAAGAATTTACGTTACTCTAATGCAAACTCAATTTCGCTATTTTACTTAGTAGTAAGCAGAGTTTTTGTTACTGTGTACTCCAGGCGCACCCGGATTATCATATATTTGTCCTCAACATCGTCTTCACATAACAGTAAATTCAAATGGAATACAAGTATGAGGACAGAAGCAGAAATGATGCGGACAGTTAAAAGCAAGAATAAAGCAGAGAGTTTACCTTGGCAGCACGTTAAAGACATATTGCACTAATCACACCGAGGAAAAAAACAATATAGAGACATAGGTAATGTATGGGACGGAAAAAAAGGTCAACAAAGAAATAACTTGTACCAGCACACAAATTATGATCTTAAAAACTATTTGAATAAAAGAAAAACAGACGCACGCCAAGATAGCGCCTGTTAGGTGAATGCTTGTTCTGTTAGATCTAGCATCGGTACCAGTGGTGCTATAGCTGTTAGAATCTTGTTTGCATATAAGTCAACCTCATTGCATATAAGTCGAATTTACTTCCACGAGATCCTTCAAATCACGTCCACATTTCTCGACGGCCCACAAGTCAGTGAAAGCACTGTTGTGTTTTTTGAGAATGACGGGCTTGTGCGAACGCCTCTGGCTCGTGGTGCAATCCCGCACGCTGCAGGGAATGCACTGCATCTCTTCTCTCTCTCTCTCTCCCTTTTTTTCTCTCTTCCCTCTTCTCTATTTCTCGTCTTTCTATTCCCCTTCCCCGATCCCCCAGTGTAGGGTAGCCAACAGAAAGTGTTTCTGGTTAACCTCCCTGCCTTCTCCTTTTTCTGTTTCCTTCCTATGTGCGAAAGCAACGAGACGCAATGCAACCCCCCCCCCCCCCCCCATTCTTGCCTTCTTCAGACTTCGTAACGGATCACCGCGCAAGAGAAACTTCGATAACCATACTACAGCGGCATCAGAATGTGTGCGAAAGGTGCCGCACGCATTGGAGTACGCGGCACAAGACAGTGGCTTAGTATCAAGTGTCATAACACTGGCAAAACTAAAATGAAAAAAAAAAAAAAACAAGAGACAAGGAAACAAAAGGTCGGCCGGGCGTAGAAATTGCCGCGCTAGTTTGTCGAGACGCCACGAGAGCCACCACGTGACCCTTCTTCACCAATAGGGAATGCTCAGAGCTCATCGCCTATCCTCTTTGGAAAACTCTGGCGGAGAGATAAAAAGAATGCCACTGTCCTTAGTTTTATTCAGGTGGTTTAGTGGCAACAGCACCAGCTTGAGAAGCGGAATTCAGCCAACGTTTATTGTTTCGCACGGTGGTGCTGCGATCTCAGTATCTTGTATCTTAAGATACACGATACATTCTTCAATGTATCGGAAATACAGATACATGACTTGCGAGACGTATCGCGATACAGATACAAGATACCCAAAGAGTATCTAAGATAGTATCTAAGATACATGTATCTTCGATACTGCCCAGCTCTGGCATATACAGTAACTCTATCCCAGACTAGAGTTACTACCTTTAGGTAGCAGAGTTGCCCATAGGTCTGGCTAGCAACCACAGCCATGCGGTGAAGTCGCGCTCCGTTTTTGCAGGCGACGTGCGTACCGCATCCCTGATTAACATGTCTGGCGTGTCGAAAACCGGAGATAAGCATGACTATCGATGACTATAGTGTTAATTAAGTTCGCTGCAGCGGGAGCATCGAGAAATACGAAAATTGGCCTGAGCGTCAGCTTCTCGGCAATGCATGGTTGCTAGCGGCATTTGGCAGACAGATGCACAACTCTGCTACCTAAAGGTAGCATATACAGTAATTCTATCCGAAACTAAAAGTCCCGTTCTAGTGACTTTATGCAAAACTCCAGAGTGTGACGTCTATATTGTTCTGCGCTCTGCTGCGTTTTCCCCTTATCCTTGGATTATTTTTCTATGTTTCACCAGGCCCACGGACTTTTATATGCAGTTTGTGCAAACACCAAGACACTTGCGCTGCTTGACTATGGGTACGAGTTGCTGGTGAATTGAGACGATATTGGTACTGATTTCCACGACCTCGTGCTCATTTTATTTAAATTACTGCACGAACTGCCTACTGGCGTATGTCAGCAATAGGCCAGGTGCGGGTATGAGAGAGAATACGGTAACCAAGGCCAACTGCAGAGGCCTACATCCTTTTTACGACCGTTTCTAATGCGAGGCAGCGTTGAGGCAGCCATCACGGGGTCTTGCCAGATACGTGTATATTAAAGGTGTGTGCAGGTCTCACTCCCCCCCCCCCCCCCCCCCCCCGACTACGCAAGAAGCCAGAATATCCTGTTTTACGAATATAGCGTAAAGAGCAATTGCACCTGGTTTAGTGCACTTGATCACTCGGTCTCACCAGTAAACTGCAGTTCAGTATTGCACTACCTCCACGACCAGCCCACTTTCGCGACCCCGTGAGATAACCGGTTCGTGACTCGACAAAAGGTCTGTCCACATGAGATACATCGCTTGGTGGTACAAAGGTAACACCGCATATTTCATTCTCTAGCCACTGAACCATTTCACCAGACTCATACACCCCGTTGAAACGTTATGAAGAGGTGGACTAGAGTGTGCGTACCATGTGGCATGGGCAGCTGGGATATTCCAAATAAAGACGCAAGTATGCTCCACTTGCTGAAGAGGCTCTCGCCTTTCCATGCACTTCTGAAATGTTTTCTTTCGCTATCACGCTTTTTCCCTGGTGACCTTCACAAATACTTCTGCATTCAAATTATGATTAAGACTTATCTACCACAAGTATTTGCCAGATTCTGTAAATATTTTGCATTGTCTGCAAATAAGCTTAATTTTTTAAAATAAAAATAAATGGGGAAATACTTGCCATTTGGAGATAACTCCATTTATTCATGTGCTTTTGTTGCTTTGTGATGCGCTGTTCACGGCCAAGAGCCTAATACTTAGGCAAGTGAATAAGTTCAATCTGAACCTAATAAGCAGTGCTCCTGTTCGAATCTTGCTATCCATGCGCGATATGTCTGGAACTGCGTGCACCATCCCAGGCAGAGGCGAGTCTGTGACGGTATGATAAAAAAATTTCACCATCTCCCACTAAAGGGAACCATGTGGGAATTCGAAGGAGCGCATGGGTCGAATTAAAGTTCCGTCCATCACGGGCACCTTGCCCGATGTTAACGCGTCCTTGCATGTGGAGCACACCATAATTCACTGTAGTTGCTGTTACCCGTCCCGAACTCTTGTTGGAGCACGCCACGCGACGCGGCCGGGTTCATCGCGGGTCTGCAGAATCTCTTTCGCCGACGCCATCACGCCATCACATGAATGCTGAGAGAATGTAAGGGGGAGAGGCCACAGCGTCTTCCCCAGCCCCTTACACAGGCCCGAACGCGCTAGCGCGTGCCAGCACAGGCGATTTTGTCTGCGTTACGCCAAGCTAGGACAGCATACGGCAGCCCGGGCCCCTAAAGTGCTCTGCACGTATCATCATCAAGGCGGTCGAAGACCAAGAGGAAGAAGACTTCTCCTTGGCGCGAGCGTTCTCTGCACGTATCATCATTAAGGCGGTCGAAGAACAAGACGAAGACTTCTTGGCGCGAGCGCGCGCTCAATATGTTACAGCTGGCTATGGTAGGTTTTAGAAAGAGGACGATCGCCAATGGAACTACGGACAAAGCCCAGCGCAAAAGCTGCTTCGCATCTAAAAACTGGGGCAGCTAAGCACAAGTGGTGCGAAGACCGAGGAAAGAGCGGAGCTGGTGGCATTCCCTTCCTCACCCAGTTCCCTTTTATGTTGCACCCTTTTTCATCCTCCTCAGTTTGCTTTCCCACCCCTTGATATAACAAACATGGCTATGCTAGAGCACTGCACGGGCCGTGATTTTCGGCCCGGGCCCGGCCCGGGCCCGGAACTCGTTCAAGTTTACCCGTCCGAGCCCGGCCCGGTGATTCAATGCGCGACCCGGGCCCGGCCCGAACCCGACAAAAATTTTTCGCCTACCCGGCCTGGCCCGGCACGACGGCAGATCAGGCCCGACAGAGGCCCGAGCCAATAATATAGGTGGTGTTGTCAGAACATAGAATCTAGAGTTACTGTATATGCTACCTCTAGGTAGCAGAGTTGCGCATCTGTCTTCCAAACGCCGCTAGCAACCATGCATTGCGGAGAAGCTGACGCTCGGGCCAATTTTTGTATTTTTGGACGCCGCCGTTGTAGCGAACTGAATTAACACTGGTGATCGAGAATCAATGTTCATCGCCGGTCTTCGACACGCCGGATACGTTAATTGCCGAAACGATAAGCATGTCACCTGCACAAACGGAGTGCTACTTCACCGCATAGCTGTGGTTGCTAGCCGGACCTATGGGCAACTCTGCTACCTAAAGGTAGTATATACAGTAACTCTAATAGAATCTACAGCAAAGTGTTAAGTAGCAAATATCTACGCTCTGATGACGAATGTTTCGCTAACAATTCTACTTTAGCCTACGGTAATTTCGTGTAAAGAGGGGCTCACGGTGGAAACAGTTGAGTGGACATACTGGGTGCAATGAATGTTTGCTCGGCAAATGTATACCATAACTTTTTTTTTTTGCAAATGCAATGGGGATCATCAAGAGCGTTCTGTATACAGATATTGCAGCAAGGTAAGTGATTTGCAGCATGAGTTCAGTTTTGATAGGAAGTGCAATAAAAACAGAGGAGACAGAGAACAGAACGCTCTCTTCAGTTTGTTTTTATTGCGCTCTTTGCTGAAACCTAAAACGTTCTAACGACAAAGGCAATAGTGCAACCGGCTTCTGGATATGTAACACCTGTCTTCAGCATTGTAGCACCGCGCCACAGCAAGGTAGAGGAAGAAAGCCAAGTTTATTACCTTTTTGTAAATACACTAACCTAGATAAAAATTACAACGAACCGTGTGCACCACGTGTGCTTTTAGAAATATGTTTAGGCAGATTAAAGGACAAAAAAGTATTTGTGGTAGCAGTCTTTTCATATATCACACCACTGCTACTATATGCACTCCATAAGTCTTTTGTGGCATATTTTATAGTTTACTTCTTCACGTGTTATTGTGCAAAAAATCAAATTATCTAGAGATTCCGGCTTGAAGCACGCCATCCATCGTTGCATCACATATCCTGCCACGCTAAAGTTTTTCGCACTGCATGCGCTATCCGCTGCGGTGCACATCTGCCTTATTGTGAAGGCGTCGGCAGTCGTTGTTCTTAACTTCCACCACTGGAGCAAATTTAGGATGTCTTTGTGGACCTCTGCAGAATGAACGTAGCTGTGCAGCTTTTACCTTCATTCCCGTCGTTTCCGAACGTCGTGACACTATTCAGTATCACCTATAAAACTCTTCTTTGAGGCCTTCTTGCAGTTTTCAGCAGTGTATGTTGTGCACGGCTTGTGCCGCAGTCTTTTTTTTTCCGTATCACAATCCTCTATGACTTCCTAACGATGTTGGGCTGGTAGAAGGTGATCCCTGGACTACGCCGGTAGGACTGGCAGGAGGTGGACAAAGCGATTTCGATCTATTTTTGGTGTTCGTTACAGTTTGGTAATAAAGGCGCAAATAAGCTTCTCGCGGCTTACTCATTGGATGCATATGGTTCGAGGTAAAGGGACATCACCCGGCACGGAATCTGCAATTGTCTTTTCGAACCTATGCTATTCCTGCACGTTCCAACGGTGTTGCGGCAGTATCATGTATGTCTCACACTATACCTGTATAGCTCAAGGGACCCAAACATGCGGCCCGTGGGCCTCCCTAGGGGCCCGCGGCCCGCACATGACTGTCTTCGCCCCATTTCTTTTTCTTTATAAGTATGTTTTTAAGCTACACAAGCATGACAGGTCTCAAGCTTTGTTGTCGTGAGGCATCCCCTGCGGCCACTATGTGTTGATATCTAACCGTGAAACAAAACCTCTACTTCATAATCTGCGTCCAGATTTTCGTCGTGTTGAAGATAGGTATCGATATGTTGTTGGAATCCTGTCGCCAAATACCCTTCAGAAACGACCCATATGTGATATACCGGAAAGCTCTTCTTTAAATGGCAACGTTAGCCGACCTAGCCCCTCCCCTCCTCAACCCCCCCCCCCCCCCCCCGCGCGCTTATAGCTGCGTTACTGTCCTGGCCCTTGCGGAAGTAAAGTTTCGTGATTGCAGCCCGTTAGCTGAGGTGAGTTTGAGACCCCTGATGTAGCGGAAAAAGGCAAAAGTTCAAACCTTAACAAATTTGGCACACAACCAGGCTGTGCATGTTCATCTCGCGTCACATGACCACTCGGGGCCGTGACGGAGCCACGGAAAAAGAACGTGTCTGTGTAGGAATTCTATGTAACGAGACTCCGTGCAGTCCTTTTGTTTTAGTGGAGGGCTGGAAACGTCAAAAACGTTTCCTCGCTTTGCAGCTGTGTGATCGCACATGCGATAAGGTAAATGTATACATTATTTTACATTTATTACTTCGATTACACAACAATATTTGGGATATAAGTTAATAACGAATGCAAATAAAGCACAAAATAACGACACGTTAACTATATATGCGCCTGGTACATCTACTTTTAGCTCGTCCGTTTAAGATACATCAAGTAGCCCCATATGCAAGGAGCAAACAAGTTCAGTACTTGTCCCTAATAAAATTTCTCTAAATAGCTTGCCCCACATATAAAAAAAGCGTTTTTTCGAGAGAAAATGTGAAATATATATATATATATATATATATAATATATATATATATATAGATATATATATATATATATATATATATATATTGTAGAGAAGCATTGGAACGCTCTAATGGGTCGTCCTCTCAAGCGCCTCCTAGTGGGTCATCCTCTTCGCCTATCCTCGGAGAGCACGCCCCTCGTGCTCGTGCTCGTGAGAGTCTGCGAGTCTGCGCTCTGTCGTTGTGCATCGTCGCCGTCAATCTCGCCGTCAATAAACGTCTTAACAAAGTGGTGGAGAGTGCTGTACCGTCACCACAACTTCGGTCTCCATTCGATGCCCCTGGAGCTTCGATCCCGTACCGTGCCATCTACCATGCTGCAAGACGCCGCTCAGCAAACGCCGCCTCCTGCTCCGACCGCTTGTCCCGGTGTCCCCCGCATCCGTGACCCTCCTGTCTTCACCGGCGCGGATGGCACCGACGTGGAGGACTGGCTCACGATTTACGAACGGGTGAGTGTCCCAAATAAATGGGACGAAGCAGGCAAGCTGAGCAACTTGGTTTTCTACCTCGCGGGTGTGGCAGGCATATGGTACAACAACCATGCATCCGATTTCCCGACGTGGTCCGATTTCAAGACCGCCATCGTCGACGTGTTTGGCCGCCCTGCCGTCCGTAAGGTGCAAGCCGAACAGCGGTTGCGTGAACGGGCACAGCAGGCCGGTGAGCTACATTGAAGACATCCTTGACTTGTGCAAAAAAGCCGACGCGAGCATGCCGGAGTCTGAGAGAATCAGGAATGTTATGAAAGGCATCGACGACGATGCCTTCACCATGCTGCTGGCCAAAAACCCTCGCACAGTGACAGAGGTCATCACGCTGTGCCAAAGTTACGAGGAGCTGCGCCGGCAGCGCTTGATGACCCGTCGACCGCCATCACGCGATGCTGATCTCGCGGGCTTGTCGGCCATTTCCGACCACTCCACCTTGCTCGCCGAAATCAAGTCGTTCGTGCGTGAGGAAATTGCCCGCCAGATCTCTCTACTGGCTTTCGCTCCACCGCAGCGTGTTGACCAGCCGCCCACTACCCTCCTGCCTCCTCTCCGCCGAGCGATTCAGCAGGAAATCGCAGAGGTCATTCCTGAATACCACCAACCGCCTCCAGTGCATGCGCCACTAAGCTACGCGCAAGCTGTAGCCAGGCCGCCCCCTGCGATTCCTGTGGCTGCACCGCGAAGTTACGCCGAAGCCGTCATCGGACCCCAGGCCTTCGACGCGGCTGTGCCGCCTACGTACGTCGACGTCGTCCCCAGGCCCCGACTCCTGCCCACAATGCCCTCATATCAGCAGCCGTCTCGTCCGTCCCGTTCTGCGACATGGATGGGACCCGCGAACCGCTGGCGCACTTCCGACAACCGCCCCATCTGCTTCGCGTGCGGTTGCGCCGGTCACGTCGCACGCTACTGCAATCGCATGGAGCCGCCTCGGGTCGCATCAGCCCTCCCCAGCCAATCAAGCCGACCTTATTATGACCAAGCGCCGCCTATGTCACCGACGTCCCGCGCCGCAACATCTACCCGCCGGTCACCGTCTCCACGACGTCGCTCACTGTCGCCCATGCGGCCACGTCCGGTCTCACGTGACCAGGAAAACTAGTCGTCGCAGTCCACGAGGCAAGGGCTGCGACGCTATCGAACTGCGAAAGCCCTCAGCGAAGCCCATCGAACGTGATAGACGTGTTTGTGGACGGTGTTCGCGCATCTGCCCTTATCGACACTGGAGCCGCCGTATCCGTCATGGACGTCAAACTTAGCCGATTACTGCGAAAAGTGACGACGCCACTTTCCGGTCTCTCCCTCCGTACAGCCAGCGCCCAAAGTATTCACCCTACAGCGGTGTGCACCGCCCGCGTCATTATTCAGGATGCTCTGTACGCCGTCGAATTGATCATAATTCCAGCCTGCTCTCACGACGTCATCCTAGGATGGGATTTTCTTTCCCTCCACGACGCCGTCATTCATTGCGCACCAGCCGAAATAGAGCTCTCACCGTTCCCTGATTGGACGCCGGCAGACAAACCATCGGCCGCGGGCAAGGTACATGTCAAAGACGACACCAAGGTGCCTGCAAACTCGTCAACGGCGGTGTCAGTCTACTGCGCAAGTCTTTCCGACACCGTTGCACTCCTTTCGCCATCTGACCGTGTTTGCACGAGGAAAGGCTTGCTGGTGCCTTTCGCGACCGTGCAAGTCACTCAGGGCAGCACCTCTATTTTTGTTATCAATCCATTCCCGTACAGTGTCACGTTGGTGCAAGGGGAATGTCTCGCTAGCGTGGAACCCCTCGAAGACGCACAAGTTATGGACGAACCAGATGAAATGCACTGCCACAGTTCCAGTACGCTCGGTGCTGTTTCCACGTCTGGTTCATCACCCGCTGATGTATTTGGTTCCTCCATTGCTGACAACCTTACGCCAGTCCAGCGTTCCCAGCTTCTGGGCCTGTTGGAAGAATTTCGCTCTTCTTTCGATGTCGCTCAAACTTCTCTCGGCCGCACGTCCGCCGTTACGCATCGCATCGACACTGGCACCCAGCCGCCACTGCGGCAACGTCCATATCGCGTATCTCCCACAGAACGCCGTGTAATCAACGAACAAGTCGACGAGATGCTTCGCCGCGATGTTATTCGACCTTCTAACAGCCCCTGGGCGTCTCCTGTCGTTCTTGTGGCGAAGAAGGACGGTTCTGTGCGGTTCTGTGTGGACTACCGACGACTTAACAAGACCACTCGCAAGGACGTGTATCCACTACCGCGAATAGACGACGCAATTGACAGCCTGCAAGGCGCAGAATTCTTTTCATCTCTCGATTTGCGCTCAGGGTACTGGCAAGTACCCATGGCTGATGACGCTCGACCGAAGACCGCCTTTGTCACGCCCGACGGCTTGTACGAATTCAACGTCATGCCGTTTGGGCTGTGTAATGCGCCCGCCACCTTTGAGCGCATGATGGATACCGTTCTGCGCAACCTGAAATGGCACACATGCTTATGCTACCTCGACGACGTCGTTGTTTTCGCTCCGGACTTCTCCACGCATCTTCAACGCCTGCGGCATGTTTTGACGCGTTTGAGCGAGGCCGGTCTGCAACTGAATCTAAAGAAGTGCCGATTTGCAGCACGGCAGCTGACAATACTCGGTTACGTCGTGTCCAAGGACGGTATTCTCCCCGATCCAGCCAAGCTTCGGGCCGTGACCGAGTTCCCCGAACCTACGTCCGTCAAGGAACTGCGCAGTTTCGTAGGACTGTGTTCCTACTTTCGGCGCTTCATTCGAAACTTCGCGACTATCATATCGCCGCTGACGAAGCTCCTCGGAAGTAATGGGCCGCTCAATTCGTGGTCGTCAGAGTGTGACGAAGCTTTCGCGAAGCTCCGTCGTTTGTTGACGTCGCCTCCCATACTACGCCACTACGACCCTACGGCCCCTACAGAGGTACACACGGACGCCAGCGGTGTTGGCCTTGGCGCTGTCCTTGCGCAGCGCAAGCCAGGGTTCCCTGAATATGTCGTGGCATATGCAAGTCGTACGCTTACCAAAGCCGAGACTAATTACACCGTCACCGAAAAGGAATGCCTGGCGATTATCTGGGCCCTTACGAAGTTCCGACCTTATTTGTATGGTCGCCCATTTGATGTCATCACCGACCACCATGCACTATGCTGGCTGTCATCATTGAAGGATCCATCAGGCCGCCTCGCCCGCTGGGCACTTCGCCTACAGGACTACGACATCCGCGTGCTGTACCGCAACGGACGCCAGCATGCTGACGCCGACGCACTCTCGCGCTCCCCCTTGCCTGACGACAATACCCACAGCTCAATGTCTCACAATGCCGTTTCTTCCATCGACATTCACACCATCGCTACCGAACAGCGCAAGGATCAGTGGATCGCTTCACTGATAGACTTGCTCACTGATCCATCGGCAACACCATCCACTCGCGCGTTGCGTCGTCAAGCCCATCATTTCGCCATTCGCGACGACCTCCTTCACCGACGCAATTATAATAGCTTGCCCCACATATAAAAAGCGTTTTTTCGAGAGAAAATGTGAAATATATATATATATATATATATATATATATATATATATATATATATATATATATATATATATATATATATATATATATATATATATAATGTGTGAATATATTTATGCACAACGTATGTGGAACAAACTAACAAACTGGAAGGAAATTACGATTTTCCAATTCCTAAATCACCACGCTCGCCGGGCCAAGACTCTTGGTAAGTGACAAAACGCGCAAAAAGATAAATGCGGGTGGCGAGGCCCCCTTGAAATTCGCGCATCAGACGCCGTGGCATCTTAGATTCTGACGGCGTCTAATGAGGCCTACGTAGTTCCTAATCTCTAAAAGTGAAGTAGATTGACCTCTGAGGTCAATCTACCGAGATTGACGTCTGAGGACTGAGAAGTAGATTGACCTCTGAGGACTTAACATGCCGAGTGTCAGGAAATTTTGTAGAGCGAATGTCCCCAATGTCGACGACAAATACAGTTTGAAATGCGTGACGTCACGCTCGGAGTTCTGGCGCGAATTTTATAAAATGGAATTTTTACCTTCATTTTCTCGTTTGATAATGAGCTTATGATGGCGAAATAAATGACATTCGAGTTCTTAGAGTACACTTTATCAGTCTAAAAGGATTCAGTGCTTCACTATAGTGTCCATTTAAGAACCGAACAAAGTCCAAGCCCGGCCCGACCCAAGCCCGCCACCTCAAACCCGGGCCCGGCCCTAAGCCCGGAGCTTCAGGCCCGAGCCCGGCCCCGCCGTGGAAACTACTTTACGGGCCGGGCCCAGGTTTCCGGGTAGGCCCGAGCCCGTGCAGTGCTCTAGGCTATGCTATGCTTCACCCTCTGTACTCCTCTCCCTCACTTCCCTTTCCCATCAGCAACGCATTCATATGGTTCCCATAAATGCTTGTATACTCTGTAGTGGGGTAACTGGTTTTTCCTGTCCACAGATTACACCTTACGCTCGGCTGTAACAGCTCCACTGTAGCATGGCGCTTCAGCCAGCATGGGAATGATGGGTACTTGGGCGTCGGCAGGGGGGGGGGGGTGCAAAAGGGGCACTTGCCCCCACCCAAGCTACACCAGCGCTCTCCCCCTCTCCCAGCCGCGATGCAACACAGGACCGGTTCTGTGTGGCCCGCGGAACGCAGGCATCGTCTTCGCGGCGCCGCTTCACCGAACTGCACCGATTGCGGCGCGATCGAAACCCCTGTGCCACCTATTGTTTGACTGTCCGTCTCTCAACACTGCGCGGAAGTGGCTCGCCATGAAGTACCACCTCGTCGGACTGCCGTGTGCGACCCTACAGGACTTGCTCCATCCCACCGGCCACGTGCACCGTCGCCGATCAGCCCGGCCCTACTCGCTTTTCTCGAGGATGCCGGCCTAGTCGAACGAATTTTCTAGCCGCTCACCACGGTGACTCGGACGCCCGTTCTCCTGCCCCCTCCCCACCCCCTCACTGTTTTTTTCCACTCATACCTTTCTTTTTCTTCTTTTACCATACTCTTTTCACTCTCACTGTCCCTTTAATCCCCAATCCCCCGTGAGTGTATCGGTTGTGGTGTCCTCACTTGAGAGACAGTTATCGTACACTCCACACCCAATTTCCATTTTCATTTCCTTATTCCTTTTAAGAATCACCTCCCCCCCCCCCCCCCCCAAGGCAAAATCCTGCCGACGCTCATGGATGATGGGTAGTACACGGACTTGTCTAAACTTCGTTCTTTCGGCTCAGTTTGGCTCCGCGTCGCCTTCATCCGCTTTGTCGCAAAACGAACTTCAGCAAAAGTCAGCAGTTCCGCTTCACCACGAACTTTTTTAGGCTCACCAATTCAAATCTGGTCACGAAGTTCACAACGGTCCATTCCTTTATCCGAAACGAACGCCAAAACGCAGCAATCAACAAAGCCACAAATGCATTCGAAGCCCACAAGTACGATGACTAGGCAAATCGGTGTACTACCCATCATTCCCATGGTGGCTGAACGATCGCAGCACCAGTACCCTCTAGTTAATTTAAGAAACTCTAGGGGTAAAACATGGGTGCAGGAGCCCCGGCTCCTTTATTCTAAGGTTTCGGTGGCGAGCTCTTATTCTGGGTTGTGGAGCAATCAAACAATGAAGAAATCGGAGCGCAAAGTGCAATGAAGCAGAGCTCACAATCAATGTCAAAAAGTAGAATATTTGACACAGAGTAGCACGTTTATGCTGTCCAGCTAAGGATTCTAACTAGCACAGCTGCTTTCCATGTGTTCCCACCGAAGTGTTGCTATTCCACGTGTTTCAGTTTACTTCAGTTATAGTGTGTGCCTTAGCAACACAAAAAAAAGGCAACGGTGTGTTGGCGAACGCCTTGCACAAATCGAATGAATTATTGTTTGAATTGATCACTACTTTAGTGAGAACTCATAATTAAAACTGCGTGCAGAATTTCCCAAGTATGCATGTGAAATTCTTAAAGCTGAACATTTTGACAGATTTGCCTGTCTGGTTGGGTTAATTAATTAAGACTTTCAAAGGTCTCCAACCAACAATGGGTTTATTTCCCGACGTTTCGGAATCAACTCGATTCCTTCTTCAGGGGGAGTGACAGCGGAAGGGTCGAGGTGCAGCTCTTAACTTCTCTTTCGAACCAGCTGTGGAGAAGCAGGGAAGGCGCGTCTTCTTTGGTGGTGAGGGTGTTGAGGGGGTTGCGGTTGCCACGGTTGGCGTGGTTGCGTGGGATTGATGGGCTGGGGGCGGCCGGGGACGGTTTTGCTCACTTGCTCATACAGCTCATACAGGCCTACTCATACAGGCCGCTACCTGCACTTTAATTCAAATCACCCTGCAAGCCACAAAACATCAGTAGTCAACACTTTGGTGAGAAGAACGGAAACGCATTGCACGTTAGAATCAGACAGAAGGAAAGAAAGAAACACCGTGTTCAACGAACTCCAAAAAAACGGCTACCCGCCCCATTTCATTCGGAAAGCAATCCGACGACAAAAAAGAAAAGTACTTAGGGACCTTCCACCAAGAGAAAGAGCGCAAGGCGTCGTCTACAAAATCAAGTGTTCCGACTGCCAGGCCGCATACATTGGCGAAACAAAAAACTTGACCGAAAGAATTAAACAGCACAAAAACGACGTCAGGACGTTCTCAAGACATCGGAACCCCCTTGCAGAACACTCGGAAGATGCCGACCATAAGATTGACTTTGAAAAAACCGAAATCCTAACAACAGAAACTAACCAACAAAAACGGCTGTTATTGGAGTCATGGTTCATTCAAAACACCGAAAGCAACTTAAACCGATGCAAAGGAAACCTGCCGTCAGTATACATTCACGGACTAGCTACAGCAAGAAAAACAAATTCAAACAAAGTCGCAAGTGAGCAAAACCGTCCCCGGCCGCCCCCAGCCCATCAATCCCACGCAACCACGCCAACCGCAACCCCCTCAACACCCTCACCACCAAAGAAGACGCGCCTTCCCTCCTTCTCCACAGCTGCACCTCGAACCTTCCGCTGTCACTCCCCCTGAAGAAGGAATCGAGTTGATTCCGAAACGTCGGGAAATAAACCCATTTTTGGTTGGAGACCTTTGAAAGTCTTAATGTGAAATTCTGCATCACATTTTTTCCAGCTTGCAACATCTATTTATTCTTCCACATTTCAAAGTTGCGGTGCAATACTTGAAGTGCACAGAGTCTACGCATGGATGGTGACCTGTTTGAATATGCACTGTAAACACACAATTGTAATCAGGCGAATATTGTCTTGCAAAATTTGACAGCCTCACTCTGTCCTCAGGCTAGCACAGGAAAAAAAAAAGCTTTCTTGCTTCACTTTGGCCACACTTTTCACTGCACTGACAGCATCAAACAACTGCTCGTTCATAGCATCAGCTGCACATACGCTCTGGCACTAAATGAGTGCTACTTCGTTGAAACCTCTTAAGGGGGGACACTGGTTTTTCAAGATGTAAAATCATGAAAAACAGTTTTTTTAAAACAGCATTTTTGTAACATACAGGCATTGCCGCAAGTACTGACCAAGTTTCTTACACCTTCGATTGATATTTCGGCCACAGCATCGATTTATACCACTAAAACAGGGTATATTTTAAATGAAAAAAAAAGCACAAAAATTGAGCTCTTGATGCTATGAGGCTGTTGAATGATGTATGCTGCAGCAGTACTCATGCAGGTTATATCCCTGGGGGCTACTAATCATCTAACAAAATTTTTTATCATTTTGTGTTGCATGAGGTTCAAAATTGGGCTTATTTGCTTTTCTGCATTTTCTCAAAACCCAAGTTTTTGACTTTCTGGAACCTTTCGGGAGCGATCTTTCAGTAATCAAAGCACCTAGAATTGTAATTCTTGTTGCACTACTGAGCTACACGAGTATTGCCCACAGGGGTAGCAGCAGATATTTGTATTTTAGTTTTAATGCTTTTTTAATTGTCCGTGCATTAAACAACTAGCCACATCTTCAACAGAAAGCTTTGATATGCTGTATAATTCTTAATAGTTTGCACATCAAAAAAAGTATTCCTACCCCTGTGAAGCTTACGTTTCCTAGTATTCGGCTATGTGCCTAAAGCAAGACTTCGATGAGTAGTTCTTGCTCCATTGTTCCCGGAAACAATGCTAATTAATTTTAATTAACTTCGGAACTAATGGACATACTTGAAGAATAATTGCATATTTGGAATTAGCAAAGAAAACTAAACAAGACTGTGCAGTTTCATTAAATTTGGTAAAGGGAATCTGGATGGTTTTTAAAAACCCACTTCCCCCCTTAAGAAAGCTGTTGGCTCGTGTGTGAGGTGTGCAAGCACGCACTAGTCGTGTAGCAAGCTAGAAGCAAGTCTACACGATGCTTTTGAATGCAACATACAATTTGAGCTTAAAAATATGCATGTAGTCAGCATCTCGGCTAATTATTTTCACTAAATAGGTAATCAATGCCAATAAAAAAATTCACCTGGTTGGACAAGGCATATCCCTACCCCTTTAAAAAAATGTTATCTAGGCCAAAGTTAGTTGGGGCATCCGCTACGCATGATAGAGTACACACTAACAGCAAAGCATCTCACAACTGAAAAAACAAATTGAAGTAAAAAAAAAAGTGTAATGGCTGCATGAGAGTGATGCCATGTCGGCATACAATGAACACTCATTAAATTCTGGGATTTTACATTCCAAAGCAACACACAGGCTACGAGAGAAACTATGATGAGTTCTCTTGAATAATTCCAGCCAACTGGACTTCCTGCTAAATGTAAGAACTGCGTTTTTGTATCCTGCCCCAATGGAACACAGCAAGTCTTCAGGAAAAAAAAAACAATGGGTGGCCATTTAGTATTACATTTCATAAATACAGTAAAACCTCGGCGACGCAAATCTCGCGGGGTTACCAAACATATTCGTATCATCTGAAAACATGGAAAGTTAGTATGCGACAAAAGAAAGTTGGCATACGTTTTTAGTTTCTCAGGGCCGCAGCGACATCATGAACAGCTCTGAAAGATTGCCAGTAAAGTTTTTAGACTTCAGCAATCATACTTGTACTCTTAAATATACCGTGCATGCGCGCGTGTGTTAATGAACCAGATGTGTTGTGCCCCGTGACCGCTAGTAGCCCCTTCCTAATCTTACCACGCTTTTCTACATGAAACCAGAGTACTGTGGCAAAAGTGATTTAAGAACCGCTTTGTACACGATAGATAGAGGCCAAGCTCCTTCGCCAAGACCCTCTGCTTCGTCTCTTAGGGTCTTCCTTCGTCCACCTTTAATGGGACTTCATGACAGAACCGCAGCCCAAGTTTCAGTCTTGTTTCATAGAAAGTCTGATTGCGGGGACATAGCTTGCATCGACGTGGCAGGCACGTGCTAACACAGTACAAAGACGCTGCTGCCTCGAGCACAGGAGCACGAGTCAACACGTCGGAAAAAAAAAAAAAAAGCGCGACGTCAACGTTACATGCAACCTAAACGCGAAGGCGCCTAAAGGCCTCCAAGATTCGCGCGCACTATCTCGGAGGCAATGACGCATCGTGGATGGTCGCACAGCACACATGCCCGTGCGTGACTGCCGGGTCTTCCGTAGCAATTGTATGTACATTAGGCAGTTTTAGAACAACGTACGCAAAGCTTTGCGCTGGCTTTTAGCGCAACTGCGCCTGCGTCGTACGCTAAGCGCTTGCGGGCTTCCGGTAAGTGACGGAAATAGCGGGCCGCAAACGCTAACTTAGCGTACGCAATTCTAAAACTGCCTACTGTCAGCGGGATTTTGCGGTCGCCGCTGATCTGTAGAGTCCAAACCGATAACTTCGCTTACGCATCGTCTGTTTCACGTGCGAGTAAATGCGCGCTAGCGCTAGGGACGAACGCTGTTGAAGCAGAGATGAAACGACCCGGCCGTCACCGTCGCGCGAAGGGCACATGCGATAACATCGCTCCGCGTGCGAGGCCTGTCGTCGCTTGCTTACCAGTTATTTCGGGACCATAAGGGGCGCCGTTGAGACGGGGACGGTCGCGAGCGCTGGCGAACGCGCTATCTCGACAGACATCGGCTACCCTTTTAAAGGGTCATTCACACCGAAGGCGGGGCGGCCAAAGCGGCAAAGCGGTGAGGCGGAAAGCGGCAAAACCTCCTCTCCAGGCGGCGAAAGCGGGGCGGAAAACGAGGCGGCAGGTCCGATCGCTCTCGGACCAATTTTTTGCCGCTCGCCGCTACTCGCCGCTTTGCCGCAGCCAATCAGAACGCGCTGCGGCGATGGCGCGGCGGTGGTGCGGGTGTCTCTTTGGGAGAAGCCGTACCACGTGATAGCGACACGTGCGCTAAAGCGCGAGAGGCCCCGCCTCCTCGGCCGCGCGGGCAGCCAAGAGAGCCATGCGGTCTGAACAGGTACGCGCGCTCGCCGCCTCGCCGCCTTGAAAAGCCCGCTTGGCCGCTTTGCCGCCCCGCCTTCGGTGTGAATGTACCTTAAGTGCTGGACTGCGGCGCAAAGTGCACAGCTACTTCGTGCGCAATGAAACTGAGTTGAACCTTTCTACCGTCGTTAAAAAGAAGAAGAATCCTTTCTACTACGTGGCCAGACAACCTTGCTTATGTGGCCAGACAAAGCACTGGACGCGCGGGACAAAACTGGATTTCCGGGAGATTTCTCTATGACCCGTACAACCGGGAGAAACGTTCAAAATCCGGGAGTCTCCCGGGTAATCCGGGAGACTTGGCAGGTATGCTAATGGACCTTGGCCGGGACCACAGAAAAATTCGTATCACCCCAAAATTCGTACGAGCCATGATCGTATCACCGAGGTTTTATTGCATAGTGAAGTCTCCCCAATTTAAGATTTCACTTTGCATTCTTGAGACGGTTTTATGTGTGGCTGCATGCCAAGAATTCACACGTAATGTGCAAGTGCACCAACTTGAAACATACATCAGCACGTATCATGTACAACTGTTCTAGCTTATGCCTGCACTTTCATCGGATGTCAAATGACTTGAGCAGCTGGCACTTCCGCTGCAGAACTCTGAAGGTGTTTGCCCATTTCGTTTGCACAACACTGCACGTGCCTGACAAGGACAGCAAGTAGGATGCAGTCGCATTGAAATGCCCTATATGGCAGTATACAGATTGCCACAGGATAGGATGGCCTCACAGACATGTATTGTACTGCATGCAATGCTTCACTGTTCCAAACATGCACAATCATTGCTGTGTTTCACCCAGTCACATTGCCTTGGCTGTACAAATATGGTAATCCACTGCATAGCACCTATGTTTTCGTAATAAAGCAATTACCAAATATGAATTAGGCCAGCAGAGAAGAATATGCACCGTGGCTGAATATGGTTTCATAACAGTACTTCTGTTCCAAAACAGTTTACAGCAGGCGTTGCACATTGCTCTGCAAGCATAGATCGTAGCAACAGGTTGCACTTGGATACGTGCATCTTTTGGCATATTCTGGGGATCCTACATCGAAAATGTGCTGGTATGGCGTGTTAAAATGAAAACATTTACCAGGGACAGCCAGGTTAAACAAACCGTTTTCCAACACCCTTTGCATTATCAAAGTACCATATTTTCTTGAGTATAACCCTCACAAAAAATTAAAACATTTGGAGCTAAAGTCAAGATGAAAAACTCAAATTCCAGACTGCAAAGGTGGCTTCATGGCAGTGCTTCACAGTTACGCAAGAAATTGGTTCTGCGGCATTACGTCGGGATCATTTTTAGAAAATTTTCCGCAAATCATTCTTTTTAGTGCCGGTCGTACGCGAGAAAATATGGCATTTATGCTTGACCACACCAAAAGAGATTCGATGTGTTACCAAAATGACCGGTGTACAACAGCACCTGGTCTATGAGTATCAACTTGCTAACAATTATACTTACCTTGATTCCTTAACTGGGAAACATTTACAACAAGTGCCACTGGAGATAAAGAGGCCAAGATGACCTTTATTTCGCAGAATTTATTACTTGACAGCAAAAATATCTGCCAAATGAAGAACAATGAATGACGAATAAAAGGAGTTTAGAATCTGCCATATTATATTTGAAATAAATGCAGGTGTATCGATTTCTTCTCAGTGCTATAATAAAATGCCCATGCCACCAATCGCTCAAAGCATATAACGCCTGGCAGATAACAGCACTACAACTCATTATCAATCACTGCTGTGGAGAACACAGCTCTCAAAATGGTACAAAAGATAACAAAAGCCAGTATGTAACAATATAAAGGGGACCATAAAAAATGAGCTAAAAACAAAAGACGCCCACAAAACAGTCCACGGGAGGTTGACTACTATTATAGATCTTCGTAGGATATTGCAGAAATCTTATTATAAAGGAATTGAAAAGCATAAAACAATTTAACAACATGCTTCATAGATTTGTTTCTGCAATTGCGACAGGCTCGAGCAAATGGTAGAAATCACAACCCCAAACCTCCTGGAACACAGAGACGACGATGGTTCTTGTGTAGTCACACACACACTTGCACACAATTATCTGCCAGCTATTGACGACATGCGGGCAAAGAAATACATGGCAGAGGAATTACTTATAGGCGATTACCTCCTTTCGTTTAGCAAGGTGAAATGAATGCAAAACCTAGACGTGGCACACAACAGTGCCCACCTGACAAGTATGCACAAAATGTTGCTGCACACAGCGCGTGTTAAAGAACCAGTTTCTTGGGAATCTCCCATGGGAATTCTTTGCGACCAAAATGTCCATATGCACTGGTGCTCTGGTAGATGGGGTTTTTCAGCTGCAGGTCCCTGAAAGGTAAGAAGTCTACAATTAAGTTCACTTGCAATCAAACTCTGTCAAGCACTGAGTAAATACAAATGGAAACAAGTATACTATCATAAGGCACAACTTCAGAAGGCAGCAGCACTTCCTCCTAAAAGGCAGATGCGCACAAGGCTGCGTCAATTAGTGTGTGCACTATGCTATAGTCGTGCTTTGTTGTCAGATAGCGTGGCCAAGAACATGAGAGGGACTATTTCTTTAGTCACAGAGGCAGTCAGCTGGCATGGTTTGGTCATCTGGGCAGGGCCTCTCACTTTCTTACACTGTACTCAACTATAGGTGCAAGAGTGCAGCATCTCTGCCTACTGAACATGGCAGCCCTATCTGCAGAGTTGCAACACAATGCTATCAGGAATACAAGGGCAGAATACTTGCACGTAACAGGGTGCTAGCAGTTCACCTGCACTGTCTTGGTACATTAAAATAATTGCTACTGGCAGAATCTCTAGATAATTAATTGATCCACATCTGCAATAATAACTACAGCATTTTTCAACTGTGACCACTGTATTTGTACAACCCAAACCTTCAATTATTACAACACCCCCAACAACAAGAGAGCGGGAGAGAACCTACATGCCCACCAACTACAACAATAACACAAGAGTAGTCAGCTCCTTATAATATGAAGTCCTGCAGAAACGGAATGCTATCACCCATCCTTGGCTAGCAGCTCTGTTCCATTCCATGGCAATGCTGATAAGCTGCTGCGTTGTAAAATGATTGCAAGCACCATATGCACTGTTCTATGCCAAGTGAACAGCAAATGCCAATCCATTCTGCAGGAACCTTATTAGAAGTAACTTCAACAAGAAAGTTCCTAAGGAGATAACGAACCTGTTAATGGCAATTGAGTCTACCTTGAGGTGTGTGTTCATGTCAGCACTGCTTACTCCACTGTTAAGTCACACCACATAGCAAAATTTGCATAGTATGATACATTCGAACCCTCATATATTGAACTAGCTATAAAACTTTTATTTAAAGAATTTACCGCATTTATGATGCAAATTTTGGTGCACAAGTTGGCTTCACAGCAGTGCTTCATGATAATGCAAGGAAGGCAGCTTACGGCAATACGCAGGGAAGTGTGTGGTTTTTATTTTTTCTTTGATTTGTACTTGGGGGGTGTGGATTATGTGCAGGGGCGGGTTGTAGGCGAGAAAACACGGAATCAATGTCAACAGCGACTCAACATCTTCAAAAGCAGCTTTGTGCACTCGTAGGGCGCCGGAAGCCTAATTGCCTTGGCCCTAATGGTGGCGTTGTTTTTCAACATCATGCTCAGCGTGCTTCTTGGGATGCCGTATGCAGTGGTGGTGCCAGACTTTTCTTTTATGTTCGACTCTGATGGTTATCACCAGCTTCGCGGACAACAGCCAGATCCTTCCATTTTAGAAAAGTGAATGGCAACCCCGCACGACAGCTGTGACGAGGAGGAATCGTGAGAGAAAGCACGCGATAGTGTCTACTCACTCTGCGTGGCGCCCTCCTAATCACACCACTCCCTATCCCATATGCATGCAGGAAAGTCCCCTTACGTGAGGAAAAGCAAACTTCTTGCGATGGAAAACAAACTAATCGGGGCATATCGCACTGTCCGATCTCCAAACTATTTTTGTTCGATGTAGCCGCAAATTTTCCGATGCACTGACGTTAAAGCATCGTCGTGTTTGAAAACTGTTTAATATACACATAATTCAATTTACACGTGTTCGATGTAGTTGGGTTTTACTGTAATAACGAAGATTTGCTATAACTGACACTGAAGCTGGATACCACATTCCTTCGATGTAGCAGTAAAATGTCGTACTGAAATAGCATCAGCAATGTAACTTCATATTTATTGCATTATACCTAGGTTCAGCAGTATATATACATAGTGTTACGTTTGTTGAAAAAAAGAAGAAAGGGTGACAATGTTCTTGGCACTGTGCCAACAATGCTGTCACTTCATTTTTATATATAGTCCAGTCAGATGCCAAGAGTCCTTTCACACAATTTTTTACGATTTAACACAGCAGAACTGACATATGACAAATATAAATGCGCACTGCAACACGCTCCTTTTATGATGCCTCGGCGGCATTTCAAGAATGAGGATGCTAGAAAAGGCTGTACAGTAGTCCTTTAATGCAAGCATGACTGAAGATGGCTAGTGCCCATGCATATCTACGAGACTAGTTTCATTACAGTGATGCTATTGATTGAAGCCACTTTGGCGCAGCTAAAAGTTATTAAAACTTCACAGCGGAGCAGCATAACCTTTGGAGCAGTTACCTGTCACACATGTTCTTTTTCTGCAATACACTTCATACTTTTAATTTAACGAGGCTTTAGTTAAAGGGTTACTGACACAAAAACTTTGGTGTGGCGTTTTTTTTTAGCCGCAATATGTTGCTGGAGCCTATTAGTCATAACACGGTACACTGCTTGCTGCAGGGCACGACAGATAATTGCAGTCAGTTTATTACCGACCAGTCTCAGTTTCAGTTTGGGAGAGCGGGAACAACAAGCCGCCGTGTGCAACTAACGCCATCTAACGTGTGAAACGGCACACAGAACTGACATACTTCCACGCTGCGTGCATCGTCTGCTCGTATTCTTTAGCACGTAGCACGTGCAGCGCTATGTGGTTGACATCATTGTCACCTGGTGACGACTTTTGAGGCTTCCAAAGACTTTCTAGAGGCTGTCACCTGCTTGCCGTGGGCACAGATTCGCGAGCAGTGGCTGAATAGTAGCCTGCTCGTGCAAGTGCAGCAAAAGTGCATTGGTGACTGACTTCATGATTTAGCTGGGCATCTTGGAGCTCGGCTGCAGCGGTGACAGCGCGGAAGTTTCAGGTCACTTTCAGGTCACTTTGTAGCATGTCAATGTTGCAAGGTGCAGCATGGTTAATAAAAAGTTGTAGCAATCAACTGGACATTTGTATCCAAAAACTACTGTGTTCTACGAAATTTACAGTATTGGAAGGTTTCAATTTAATTTTGAGAAGTTCTTTAACAAACTTTTGCTG
Source organism: Rhipicephalus sanguineus (assembly GCF_013339695.2). Classification (NCBI taxonomy): domain Eukaryota; kingdom Metazoa; phylum Arthropoda; class Arachnida; order Ixodida; family Ixodidae; genus Rhipicephalus; species Rhipicephalus sanguineus. The sequence goes on from NC_051176.1 coordinate 172,068,254, forward strand.
CGGTCGAGAATCAGAATAGATACCGGGATACTGTCGTACTATGCTTTCTCAGCAGAATCCCACAAGCCATAGTAGCAAGTGTAATTGTTGACAAATATAGTATCAAAACACAAGTGCCCTGCACGAACTCTTTTGGAAGCCAATTAAAATAAAAGTACTACAAAATTTTATTACCCAAGATCGTTTGCCCAAGCACATACACATGTCACTGCAATTAATGGAATAAATTAAGTAAAAGGCTGCTGTCTCACAAAAACCTGCAACTGCACCAAGGAAGAGTTTTTCTTGACTCCACAACTGTTAGATACAATGTTTACTCAACTTGACAATGTAATCATCTCTCAGTATGGGCTAGCTGACATTGCTTTGCAAGGGTGCCCCCCTGAATTGATCCTAGACATTTAGTGAACAGCAGGAATTAACCTTGCACGTAAAACTTCAAATTTTTATTACAACAATTATTTACAGAGTGCGAGACCCTCAATCGGCCACTTTGGCGCCACCATTTGGGACAGTACGTCAAGCTGTTGTGCACGCTGCAAGCTTACATGTTATGTGTTAAGTACAAAGCAAATGTCCCACGAGAGGTCTTGCTCTCTGAAGTGATGGCGGTACACCTTACAGCAGCTGGCGTATGCTTTTTGATGCTGAAGTCACCACCAAGGTGTCTACCAATTAAAATTTTCCAAATTCCCAGACTTTTCCAGGTTTTCCATGACCATTTCAAGCAAATTCCACGACCGGTACGTCTGCTTGGAAGAAACTACGCACTGGAAACAAACTCTTGAGTGGTAAAATCAAATTAAGAGGCACTATATAAAATGGAAACCATGCTGCTTTATTGCAGTCCCTTGGCTGAAAGCATCCTTTACCCTGAATAAAATATTAAAAGGCACAATAATTGCCCCTCGACAAACAGAAAAGCTTGTTTATTTGCATCGGCAATGCCTTCAATGTTTCAAAGATTCAATCTCTTGCTGCAGCATGGAGACCAGAAGCTGTAAGTCTTCCATCAGTTTTTGCTTCTTTGATTCAAGCTCTTTCACAAGAGCCGCAGTCCTCTTCTTTTTTTCTTTCAGCATCCAATACGCCCAACGGTTCCTTCTTTTTCCTCTCCAAGTCTTCTTTCCATCTGATGTTGGCACTTCTATCATGTCTATCATCTTGCCTGTTACGTCAACTTCTGCAACACCACCTGCTGCAGACACCTCATCGTACACCATAGAGTTTCATACAATAACCTGGACGAAACTGGCGCTGCGATCGTTCAATCACCATGAGAATGATGGGAAGTACAGGCTTCGGATTGGATTTTGTTAGCTAGCAAACTGTCTACGGATCTTTTTCTACAGTTTCAGTTTCGTTCTTTGCGAGGCGTGGGCAGTGGGGTGCGTTGCAAAGCACTCAAGCAGTGCCTTTGTTGTTCAAGGAGGCTGAAGACCGCTAGATCTATTGGTTTGCTGCGACGTTTCAGCTTTAAAGGTTGTATTTGACAGTTTTAGCAAAGCGTCGTGCACTCACCGCTGTGCATAGATGTAGCGTCCCATGCCAGTGCAGAAAATTGCATAGAGTTCACGTTTTGTGATAAGCGCTACTTGTCAAAACTCTTTCAAATCGACTGCAAAACAACGGCGAAACTAAGTAGATGCACCGTCACGCTCCTCTGACTCGACTTCACAACAAAACGAGAGATGCGTTGGGGGCAGACCACTTGGACAGAAGCACCTGGCATCGCAGCAGACGATACGTTAAGTGTTTCTCTTTCAATACATTACTGTTATTTCCATAAATAGATAACACATACTTTCGAGGGAAAAACAAGCGTGTTTGTTTTAAGTGTTGTAAACAAAATAATTCACTATATTGTGACGCCAAATCTGGAACACAATTGCAGAGTAATGCATACCCTGGTGGTTAAATGTTCAGGTTTCAGTTCTATCTCACGGTAGTGCGAACTTTTTGCAATAAGTTTTACGCACAAAAGAATGAAGCCAGTTTTCATTGGAAATAACTTCATTTCGCTTTGTTTTACACTCGGCAAACAAGCGTCGCGAATCTCAAGAACCTAATCCATCCAAAGCAAATCCGAAGCCTGTACTTCCCATCATTCCCATGGTGGTTGAAGCGCCGTTCAAGGAGCCCGCGTAGACACTAGCGCCAGATTCCCCTCTAGGTATTATTGCAAGAAACTATGTCGTACACTAACCTTTGTGCTACAAGTGACTCCTCCTCTATAATTTCTACAAGACATTCCTTGTTCACCAAAAATCCCCGCTCCACAGAAGAATTTCCATGTGAAAGGCACAGCACAATCTTCACAAACAGCAGTAGCTCTTCATGAGAACTTGCACAGAGTTCTATCCACAGCTTCTCCAAGCGCACTCTTGCGCGATTAAGTTTTCGCAAACGCACTTGTGCAGTGCTGTTTGAGCACACTTGTACATATGATCTACTTGCTCTCTCTCCTTGTAGACCTGTCAGGCGCCCGTGCTCTACAAGACCATACCGGCCCTACAACACTCACTGTACGCCGATGACATCACGCTTTGGACCACCACGGGCAACTGTGGCACAATCGAATATACTCTCCAACGAGCAACAAAAACGGTACAAGAACACGTGCGGAGCATCGGCCTCAGCTGCTCAGCTCCTAAATCAGAACTTCTTCTCATTCGCCCCAAAGACCCTTTTCCTCCGGCAATATCAGTATATCTGGATGATCAACTCATCCCTCAGGTAAACAACATCAGAGTTCTAGGCCTCCACATTTCCAATAACGGCTCCAATTCCATAGCTATAGGTGCGGTACGGAGGTCGGTGCAGAATATATCCGCCCTCATAAAGAGGATTTCTAATCGTCACAGAGGCATGCGTGAAGCAGACACGCGCCGCCTTGTACAAGCATTCTGCCTCTGTAAAATGACTTATTCCCTCCCTTATCTGCACCTTTCATCTCTCGAGAGAGATCAAGTAGATCGCCTCATCCGCACAGCATATAAAACTGCTATGCACCTTCCTAAGAGTACCGCCACGAGTAAACTGCTCCAGTTGGGTGTGCATAACACGATTGATGAATTAGTCGAAGCACACCTCATTAGCCATTATACTCGTCTTTCCCAGTCCGAAACGGGAAGGCTGCTCCTTCAGCACCTCAAAATCAACCTCATAGGATGCACCACCCCCACGAATTCACCCCCCGAGTGCGTTAGCGACAGTCTCTTCATCCCACCATTGCCCAAAAATACCCATCCAACCCATAATCATGACCGGAGAATGGCCAGGGCTAGGTCGCTTCATAAGCGCTACGCATCTTCGACCCCGGTCGCCCATGTGGATGCCGCAGAATACTCCCATCGTCCTGCCTTCGCAGTGGCGGTCTCAGATAATTCCCACAAGCTACTCTGTTGCGCCACTTTCGACCGAGTCGCTCAACCAATCGAGGCGGAAGAAGCTGCGATCGCTTTAGCTATTGCTCACACCCAGGCGGAGTATATACTCTCCGACTCAAAAACAGCCATTCGTAACTTTGCTATGCGTCGAATTCATGCACCTGCCTACCGTATCCTACAATTCGTTCCTCCTCCTAAACGAATAATCACTATTTTGTGGGTTCCAGCGCATTGTGGACATCCCGGGAATACAGCCGCCCATGAGCAAGCCCGAGCTCTCGTCAACTGGGCAGTGGACGGTCTGCCTTCCTTTCGCAGCGCGCGGGAATTCCTACTCACCTATCGTGAAATTACTTTACATTACCGCAATTCCCGCATGATCTACCCACCAGCCCATAAATCGCTGTCCCAGGCTGAGCAAATCGTTTGGCGCCGACTCCAAACGGGCACTTTAATATCCCACTTCATCAATTCCCAAATTCATCAGGGTGACGCCTTACCCCATTGTCGTCTCTGCTCGAGTCCGCGAGCCGACTTTAATCACACGTATCGCCATTGTCCAAACAAGCCAAATCCCCCCTTTGAGGGGGCTGAGAGACAGGAGCGATGGGAGGCTGCTTTGCGCAGCTCACGACCGGACGACCAACTCCGGATAGTGTGCTGGGCCATGGGGGTCGCCGAAGCGCAAAGACTTTCGGCCACCTAAAGCGACCCGAGGGCCCATCGGCTACCTTTTCCCTGCACCCATCCCCCCCCTCACCTGACCCATTTCATGGCGTCAATAAAGTTGTATCCTCCTCCTCCTCCAAGTGCAACATTCAGCTGCTTCTGGCCAGCTTCCACAGAAGTGGTACAAACTGCTGGGTTTAAGCAACTGGCTCCCCTTGTCAGCTTGTATTTCAGAGGTGATGCTTCGATTATCTTTGTAGAACAAGCCTTAATAAATAAGATGCATTCTTTTTTGACACTTGCCACCGCAGTGCGAGATGGTTTAGTGATCTTTCGCAACTCACTTTTGGCGGAAAGGCCTATGTCAAAGGCAGCTATACCAATAATGTTGTTCGGGTTCTCCAGATCAATTTTCATCAGTTTTGAAAATGTGCCTGCAGCATCCAGCTTTTCCTTTCACACGATTCGTCCCAGCAGTGACCGCAACAGGCCGTACAGTGCTGTTGCGTGAAAAGGCAGCATCCGCTTCTCTGTCTGAAACTCTGACAAAAATGGTTCCGGAAAGCATAAAGGCCAGCTTTACTGGCAGCATCTCATCTTTCACAGTCATCTCGATATGAGTATAGCTGCCACACGTTGGAGGTTTCTTTTCTTTCTTGACATGCTCCACATATTTGACCACATTTGGGAGGACTTGCAGTGGCCTAGCAAGAGCATTGCCATTTTCCAGCTAGCGCACTAAGCAAAACTTTAGCAGAAACTGTGTGCTCCCTGTGAAATTGACATAGTCACCTCGGCATGCAGGGACATTCTTGAATAAATTGTACATGCTTCTAAGAAACACTACTGTGTTCCACTTTGCGACATTGTGGCCTGTTTTAAATGTGCCACTCACAACATGCAGTCCGCAGCTTCCTATGTCCACAATATTCCGATTTCCATCAGACGCAGAAAACTCTTGCTTCAATGACTTCAACAACTTCAAATTGACGTTTGGACCATCCATCGAAAGTTGAAGTATTTTTGCCAGCTCAATGCTGTAGTGGCCTTTTTGAAAGCAACAGCTAAATCCTCTGCGCGAGTGTGTCCTAAAAAACAGGACGTCTAATTTACGCACCTGTAAACTACACTTTTCGGTAAAAATAATCACAGCTCGCATATTCTGTGCACCTTGGCCTCTGCTGATGGCACTCCTAGCTTAACCAGAAGGCCCTCAAGCCGAGCCGAGATCGTAGCCAAGACAAACATGCACAATTTTATGCGCGTGAGTAACGTTGTACTCGGAAAGCAGAAGCACCACCTATGCACTGCTTTTTTTTTACTATGCTTCTGCTTAGCTGTTCTGTGCAGTTGAAGGAGCAATTTTTTAAGCTTTGATCAATGGTAATGAATATTTTTATGACGATCTCAAAGACTACACCTGACTTTTCCCCGACTTTTCCAGATGTGCTCAAATTCCCTGACTTTGCCAGGTTCTCCAGGTTGGTAGACACCCTGCACCACTTACAAGATGATGTATGCATGACTTGGGTTTGTGCAGGTTAGTTGGGTTATGACAGATATGCGCATTTTTATTTATAATATGCGATATATACTATTTGAATTCGATGCGAAATTATTAGACCAAATCACTATTCGCACAGGCCAATTTTGTCAGTCCTGTCAGGGTTCAATTGACAAAGGTCAACTGCAGTAACTTACCTAATAATAATACCAGGTCGCAAGTCAAAATTCTTGTTCACAATGTCCAACAGTTCCTTCTGAGAGTACTTGGAGGTACCATACGGTAGCACGGTGATAGAAAGTGGTTCAGCAATGCCTATGGCATAAGAAACCTGCATATAAAGAATGTGGAAGTGGCCTGCTCAGACAACACACAACTGAAGGGCAGACATGCAATTTGGCAGATAATATAATATACCACACAGTGATCGCTCCCTGAAATGAAATTTATTGAAAGATTTTTTCAGCACAAGACATCATGATGTTATGACAAACGGCAGCCGTTGGTATGCTTCAGCGCATGGTAGTTAGTCTTCACCACTATTAGAATTCCTCACAACATTACATGATAAAGCAAATCCATTATGGAGCACACAAAGCTGTGCGAACCAACCATATTTTGAGATATATTTCTTGCTCAATTTTCTTCTCTTGCACCGCCCGCCAGATTCGATGCTGTCTGACGCCAGGAGCTAGGCCTTGCAATGTCAACATGTATGACTGTCGAGGGAACACAAACCTGCCAGCTCACCTGGTTTGTCTGGGGGACTTGATTTTATAAGCAGAGCCATAAATTTCCCGAAAAACAGCCCGAATCCCACCGTGAAAAGAAAATAATAATGACAAAGGCCAGCAGTCCGTGTGGAAAATGCTGTCACTTTCACAGCAGTACGCAGGTGCCACGTGGAAAAGCAGACCAAAATTGAGGAGCAGCTACTACTAGCTGTCATGTGACACAGCACTTTTTGTCCCGTAATTGCACACTTGTGCACACACACCGAGTACCAGCAAAACAACTGATGTCTAGAAACTACTGGCAATCATTCAGAGCGATCTACAACATTCCTGCAGCCCTGAGAAAAAACAGAAATGCATGCCAGTTTTCTTTTGTCATAAAGTAGGCGTACTAGTACATACCACGTAGGCATACTACTTTTTCGCATTTTTCGGTGACACCATTGCTTTTTGTGACCCAGTGAGATTCATATCATGAAGATTATACTGTATATCTGGGTTCAACTGTACTTTAATTTTGGAAACACTGTAGCACATGAAGACCACTGCTGTAAGCAAAGAGCAAACCACTAAAATCCTTGAGGCCTCTTGGCTACTAAAGGCGAATGCAAACCCACCTGCACCAAGCATCGCTTGCAAATGCCACCTTTGACGAGTGATTTAGCCACCCAACGAGCAGCATAGGCCGCAGATCTGTCCACTTTTGTAGGATCTTTCCCAGAGAAAGCACCTCCACCATGGGCTCCCCAGCCTCCGTAAGTGTCCACAATGATTTTACGACCAGTTAGACCAGCATCTCCCTGTGCATTCACAAGGCAAAGGAAAAGAACACACACAAGGTAAATCGTTCTGCAAAATGCAGCAAGGAAACATGCAACATTTACAAGAACCATTCATGCTAAAATGCACTGAATTTCTATAAGATCACCTAAAAAGCACACTGAAACTACAACAAATAAATAATGCACAAGAGTTCAATTGTGCATGTAAACACAGCACGGACATTGCTTATATGTAGAAGTCTATGATGTGTGTAATAAATGTCGAGTAGGGATCTCTAAAAGCTCCATCACTCAGACTCTGCAGCATTAAACAAAGTTCAAAATATACAGTGAAACCCAAATTATACGAATGAGGGGAGCACACAAGACTATTGCATAATACAGGCAGTGATCTTCAGTCTTGACCAAAAAACTGGTATAGACAGCCAAAACAAGCCCATGGAATGAGCCTGCACTGCTCCAAGGAAGTTAAAATTAATCTAAAGCACATATTTCTGATAAAATGAGTCTGAAAATTGCCTGCTCGTCAGAGTTTAGTACAAAAACAAAGCCAAGTTCGCAACAGCTTTCCGTCAAAAGGGGTCAGACACAGTGCAGTCACCATCATTCAATGGCGATAAAGCACATTTCTCACACGACTGCAACCTGGTCGTACCTGTTCCCAATTAAGTGCAATTGCTCACATGCCACTTTAATTAAAGTGTTTTAGCAGTACTGGTTTACTGTACAGTAAGTACGAAAGTACTGTACTGTCATGGTCGGCACACAGCTTAAAATTTTCTAGCCATACGGGCTGCTCATTGTGCACAGTAACGTAATGAGATAAAGTAGCTAATGGAAGTCTTGGGGACTAAAAAAAAGCTATGTGGTGACAATGACGGTACAGTGCTTCCGTACTCACCGTACAGTAAGCCGGCACTGCTAAAAGACAAGTCTTACGTCAAGGGAAAGTTATTTTGCAAACTAAAGAGAGGCATGTCTAGACATTTTTGCGTGCCAGAGACCTGTGACCATGAGTTGCTCAAACAAAGGGAGATTTTCCGCTGCAAGTCGACCAGGAGAAGTTTCTAAGGGCCAAGAACGGAAAATATCTGAACCTCGAAGACTAACTTGCTGGCTATTTTTAACAACTCCATGTAGATCAAGCTCTTCTAAGCAATGGCCCTTGAATACGCATGTACTCGAGGTGTATCCAGAACAGATTTTAAAGCGAGGAGTACAGACACAAAATTTTGAAGGCGAGGTAACTTACGACATAGATTTGTGTGAACACACACGCATCATCTATGAAATATCAATGGATAATATAGCCTAGAACTAGGCTTGTGCGAATAGTAAATTGTAGGTTCAAAGCGAACAGTGATTCGGTCGAATAGCACATATCACATCTCTTTTTCTAATCATCAAGATAGGGGCACGTCAGTTTTATATTTAAAAACTGGTATCATTAAATTAGGGTGCACTTTTATTGTGTACCACGAAAATTGGGTGCGTGTTAGATTCGAGTGAATACACTTTTTTCTTCCCTCAGACCATACCAGAGAGGCATCGTGTGAGATGTGGTCAACTTAAAATGGCATTGTATAATCGAGGTTTTTTGATACACTATTTCTAAGGGGGTTTTGCCAGGACCAAAATGATTTATCGTAAAATGCAGGTCGTCGCATATAATCACTGTAATCTTATAGGAAGCCTTTCATTTTTCAGAAGGTATATTTAATCCAAGAGCTGCTCACAACCAAGAGCAGTAGGAAGCACCTTCCCCACTGCAGTTGCCTGTCAGTGTCACAGGGAAATAGCAACGTGTATTCGGTTTCCTTTTCTGGTACTGGCAAATCTTGCTAGTGATAACATTTGCAGCAATTGCCTTCAACTGAACCAACTCTATCACAATGAGCATGTTCAAATATCTGCTTGACAGCACACACGACTTGGTGTTGTTGCAAATGTAAAGCACACTTTTAATAGGCGATAAGTTATAACCAAATGTACTGTTCCCTGTCCCTCTTTTAAAGAAGAATGGGATCAGTCAGCGAGTACTGCTTACAGAAATGAAGCCCACTGCAGCTGCAAAGGCCCCAGTTAACGGCCATACTGCCTGCTTTAACAGCTGTGCAAAATATCCACAGTCGAGTTTGGCCAATATGGTGTACATGCAGTGTGCCATAATCCAGAGTGGTCATCGTTGAATGTACTGCTTCAAGTGCATCCACCAACGAAGAGTGAACCTGACCTCTGCATGACAGATATGTCACTGGCCACTGTTGGCCGGTAACTGCACTTTCAACGGGTGTCCATGTAACGGCACACTATGCAAAGATGGCACTGCTTGTGAATAGCAAGATTTGCTTTTGCTTGCCATACAGAGGATGGGTTAGGCTGCCAGTAACACATTAGCTCTGCTGGCAGTGGGCCGTATGTCAATATTGTCACTAGCCTACTCTGTTCTTGGTTTGACACTAGTATTATAGACTACACGCTGGTCACGTCCCAAAAGTATGCCAAGCGAGGTTTGAAGAGGGAAGCAATTGAATTTGGCATGTCTGTAGTACAGAAGTCTATTGTAAAGGAGTGCTGGCCATATAATTTAGCCAGTTTTATCCGAATGTATCTTGTACCAGAATCCATTGTATACGAAGCTCAATCAATGGAAGAGATAGGAAGATTAACCCAATGCCATAAATTGGTAGTACGTAGTATCCGAATGTCTGTTGTAAGCAGATCCATTGTAATGAGGTTATGCCGTACTGCTGAAATTTACTCGATTGTAATGTGTGTGGCCAAACAAAGCCCTCAGATCTAAGCTGCACCACGGTTTGTATACACCACCTTTTGTAGAAAAGTGTCAACCCAAGTTAGAGCAAATACGTTATTTCACTAGTAAAGAACTGCCAAGTTTAATAAGTTATCTGTGCCACAATGGGCGGCTATATTTTAGGAAGTGCCTCACAGAAACAGGCAAAAAAAAGCACCAGGGACACTAAAGAGAAACAATGAATTGGTTTAGATTGATAAAGTGGGCTCGGAGAACTCTTGTGCAGTTTATTTTACCGCCATAGGTTTATTATTAGAGGAGAAAACCAAGTTCAAAGTTTCGTTTTAAAATTTCGCGCCAACTTTGTAATTCGTGACGTAAAAGATTTCAAAGAGCATTTACTGTATTTTGGTGCCACTGGCTCGACGAAATTTCCACAAACTCGTTATGTCAAGTCTCTGGCCCCCTCAGAGGACAATGTACGTCGATTTAACCGATTAGGAACTACGTCGGCCCAAGCAGGCACCGTAAAAAATATGCGATGTCACGGCAAATGGTGAGGAATTCCAAGGTGGCGTCGCCACATGTATTTTCTTTTTGCACGTTTTCTCGTTTATTAAGCGTCTTGTCGCACCAAGCGTGGTGTCTTTGGTGTCGTGGAAGACTACATTACTAATGCGAGAAAAATCGTTTTGCCCTTTAGTGTCCCTTTAAACATGATGTATACGATTTAATCAAATGCACTGTGTCATTTGTAGCATTTACTGCAATGTCAGACTCAAGTGCCAGTTAAGTGTAATCATTCCTACAAATGACACTGCACATCTGAACTGCCAAATGCTAGTTTCACAACCAGTGTCCTAAAGAATGTCAGGCCAAGTTAATGAAGCTCACCATGGGACCAGCCTGCACAAATTTCCCACAGGGGTTGATGTGATAAACTGTGCGACGGTCCAAATATTTCGCCGGGATCACATCTTTGATAACATGCTCCATCACTTGTTTACGTAGCTCATCCAGAGTAATGTCTTCTGAATGCTGCGTTGACACCACGACTGTGTGGACTCTAATGGGCACTGCCCTGCCATGGTCGAAGTAGTACTCGCACGTCACCTGCAGAGTAAAAATAGAGAAACATAGCTTGAGGACTATCGGATAATTACTGCACACTGGCATATAAACAAAGGTTAACATTAATTTAAAAAAAGAATGGCCGTAGCTAGCTTCTAGAACTAAAGCTAAACTTTCCAGGTTTTCGGTTTATTCCCACTTTCGTATGTATTGTAATTGCACATACACAAAAAAATATTTACTTGCGCAACTGGATTCGCTGTGTGATACAAAGAGTAAGTAGACTTGATCAGATGCTGGCAAGCCCACGCGTGAACTTCAAGGCTGCATTACTACCTGCTCATCAAGAGTAACCTTTCCCATATGTAAAAAAAAAAAAAAAAAAAAAAAAAAAAAAAAAAACAATTTACCATTATAGCTATGTTCAGTATCCCGCTTAAAAATGATACTGTGCTAAATGCAGCAGCTCAAGAGAGGGGAAGGGACTTGGAAGCCAGCAATTATCAAATATTCAGCATCCCACAACGTTCTGGATACATGAACTCCAGCTACACTCACTTGCGTCTTGGAATCGGGTCCTGCCCAAGGAAAGGTGCCATCTCGGCGAAGCTCTGCCAGCCGTTTGTTCAACTTGTGTGCAAGCACCACAGTCAATGGCATGCATTCTTCTGTCTCATCTGTGGCGTAGCCAAACATGAGACCCTGCAAGGAAGGAATATTCTACCGTCAGGTTTAGTCTAAAGCAACAAAACTGCTACAACGCGTCACAGTGAAGGGCTCCAGATAAATGCAATGCAGTTGTGGCCCTTTTATTGTGTGCCTCATCTTTAGCACACAAGGGTTTTTTTCAATCAGCCCACATGTGAATGAATGTAGTGAAAACATATCAATCACCATCGTCATCACCATCCTGACTACACCCATTGTAGGGCAAAGGCCTCCCCCATACTTCAACTCACCTGGGCCTGTTCAATCTGTCGTCACGTTATCCTCGCGAACTTCTTAATCTCATCTGCCCACTACAGTGTCTCCCTCCCCCTGGCACGCTTGCCTTCTATTGGAATCCAGTCTGTTACACTTATCTTGTCCTCTTGCTTCATGGCCTGTCCATGCCCATTTCTTCTTAATTTCGACTAAGATGTCCCTAACATAGATTTGTTTCCTGACCCCATCTGCCTTCCTCTTGCCCATTAAGGTTACACCTATCATTTTCCGTTCCATACCTCGCTGTGGCAGCCTCAATGTAGGCCGAGCCCTTTTTGTAGGCCTCTAAATTTCTTCTCCACGGGTAAGTACCAGTAAGACGCAGCTATTATATACTTTTCCCTTCAGGGATACTGGTAAACTACAATTCATGATCTGACAATACCGCCGTTCTCTTCTGATACAGATGAACATTAGTTTTCTGCACTTTCAAACCACTATTCTGCTTTGCCTGTCTAATTCAGCGATCATTTGTGAATGGGCAAAGTAGTGCAAAAGGAGACGTAGCAAAAGCGAAGGAACACACAGGACGAGCACCGACTAACATGAGTTGTTAGTCTGCGCTCGTCCTATGCGTTCCTTCACTTGTGCTACATCTCCTCTCGCGCTGTTTTTCCCATTTACAAATGTATGACCAACGCCAACAAACCACACTTCTGGAATTCAGTGATAATGCTTTGCAATAATATGGCTATAACGACAACAAAGTGCAAAACTTCTCAGAAGTCAATCTATGTTCCCTGAATCACTAAGTTTCTTACCTGATCTCCAGCCCCAATATCTTCCTCCCTTCTCTGCTGATGAACACCAGCTGCTATTTCAGGACTTTGTTGCTCAATAGCTACCAACACATTGCATGTTCTGTAATCAAAACCTGCCAAAAGGACAAAATTCAAGAAGTTCCATGAACATTTTGAAGATCAAACCAGCAAGTGTAATACCAACAAAAACATTTTGCTTGACCATTTAACAATTGTTGGCACAGAGAAGTTACTTGGGAAACATAAGAGCATCTAACTAACTTTTATTTATTTATTTTTTTTTTTCAGAAAAAGCCCAAGGGTGGTTCCATCATAATCTATTTCCCTACTACAAATGCTTGCAGACTGGGTAGAGAAGCAAGGGACAGGGAATAGCACAACGCTCGTACAAGTCATGCAGAAACAATTAACAATAGTGCAATAAAATGCTTTAGGCAATACGGCATTCTTTTAAAAATGTAAACACACCCCATATGCATTACCTTTGGTGCTGCAGTCGTAACCTATTTTCTTTACGGTTTCCCTCACAATGCGCTGGTAGTCAACTACTGCATCAGATGTGATTTCTCCAAACACCATAATCATCCCAGTTTTGGTTGCGGTTTCTGGAATGGAAGGACTACAATCAACAACGCTGCATCGAAATCTGACGATCAATAGCAAGAGTTTCAAACAGTTGTCTGCTATCATGGCACTGACTTCCATGTGTGACTAGTGGAAAATGCATAATTATCAACACTGCACACATAAAAACAAAACTTACCACATGCTACCTTGGCATTTGGGTCTTGTCTCAGGTGGGCATCAAGTATGGCATCACTTATCTGGTCGCACATTTTATCTGCAAGGAAAGTTGCCACTTTTAAATTCAAATCGACAGAAATAAAATTGAAGGAATCATTAGTATGATGCATAACCTGAAAGAAGTATCAACATGTTTGTTCAATAAACTAATAGTGACACAGGGCATTCTGCTCAAATCTGCCCAGTTCCCACATCAGCACGCCAAACCCCACATGGAGATGTTTTTTTAAACCACCGCGCTACGCTTCTTTTCACAAAGCCGCCACTACGACCACAGGTCTAATGCATGTTATAAATGACACACAGCTCGCAATAACTGCTACAGTGCCGCTATACAGTATTCACAGACTATAATAGTTCACAAACGAAGAAACACTGTCATCCACCTGCTCACCAGGGCAACTTTAGTTTGGCGAAGCCTTCTTTCTGAAAAACGTATGGGTCTCCTTTGCAACTTTGAGCTACGAACGGGTGTATGACAATTATTTCCTTTCATGAACATTCCTCCACCTCGTGGGCTTCTTCATACCCGAAAAATAGTTGCAGTCACAATTAGCAACACCTGCTGCTTATCTCAAAATCCTGTCAAATTCATTTTCTGCAAATTACCCCAAGGTAAATTAAAAACGCTACTACCCATGATGTACTGCATGGCTACATAGCGAGAGGTTGGTATGGAAGTCAAGGACGAATCGAGCATAGCAGAACTCACACAGATTTTACTAGGAGCACGGCAGAACGGTCAAATAATCGCAAAAATTCCCTGCTTGTTGAATATATATGATATGAGCAATACAGTGTAAAGGAAAGTGTGGGGGGAAAAAAAAAGGGAAGAGAAACGTGGAGAAGCAAAGTATGCATGCACACCACTTTGCACGTTTTTCTTCCTTTTTTTTTTCTTGTGTGTGTCGGGGGGGGGGGCACTGTGTCTACTATAAAATGTAAAATCGAGGCCAAGCTAAATGGTGACGGTGGCCATACCCTTTGCAGCCGGTCGCTGCAATCTGAGGAGCCAGGCCAAAGATGTAAAAACTAATGTACTATAAATGACTAAACTGGAAGAACAAAAAAAAATACCATTACTTGAAATGTTCATGCAATACAGGACAACTCGTTATATCACGCAAACGAGAAGTGGAGAACTCCTTGCATCATAGGTCTGTCATTATTACGAAAATTACTCATACTATTTTAAACTAAAGACAAATGCTATTTTTTTTAAAACAAGCTCGCTTTAGGAACTTTAGAACCTGCCGGGGTAGAAATAAACTTCGTGTATAAGCAAGTGATGTCGTGAACACCTAGCCTGCATACTCAAAGCGAGCGAGAAGAACACACAATTGAAATACAAATCCACTTTAAACAGGGCCATCCAGAAACCGTACGATGAATGCACGAGCGTAATAATAAAAATATGCAGGTTTTATTACGAAATTAAAAGTACCACCCACAAACGCTCCACGAGTCCTTCTCCGGCATTCTGTAACAGGCACCAACTAATATATTATTGCAAAAGGCCCCTCTTTATCGCAGAAATTAGCGATCAGTCTCATTCTCGCCGCTGCGATGGCATGCGAGCAGCAGGAGCATCAACAACGCACTGGGAGAGTGACGATCGTGGAGAATCGCGCGCGGATGATGACACCGGCTGAATTCGCGCGGAAAGAGCGGGGTCTGTAGAACAGCACCACGTGATTGGTAATTGAGTGCTGAAGTTTCGGCGGTGTTCAGACTGATGGGTGCATCAACTCTACTGGCACCGCTCCTTGGATGTCGCTCTGGAGTCCGACATACACCCACATATTACGGCGGTGCGCCGCAGTTGGGGCGAAAACGCCGACAAAAGCAGCATGCGTGCCCTTTCATTAAGCGCGCTAACCCTAACACAGAAGCGTGTTCAACACCACACAATAACGCGCGACTCATTGCCGTCGCACACGACGTTGTGCGTATGACTAAATGCCCGCGCCGATTCAGCTCTTCGTAGACGCAAAATACGCGCCGCTTCCTGCGACACTTGTGGACTGGGGACTAATAAATTAATGCTCTTTAAAACCGAATGCGTGCGAGGCACGTTTACTCTGATTATAGGAAAGTTCCTCAGCGCTGTGGCCCGCTCTTAGCGCCAGAAAATGCTCAAATGTCGCAGAACGGTCACCAAACGCATTGAAACCGGCATCCCATCAAAAATGAAGACCAACGACGGCAGGAAACCAAGAATGTATGAACCACTCACCGGTATGTCCCTCGCCGACGGATTCTGAACTGAAGAGAAACGTTTCAAGCGAATCGTCATCAAGTTCTTCATTGTCGTGTACGTCGTGCAACGCTTCTCCGTTTGTAATAACGTGGTTCCCAACATTATTGTTCAATGCCATGATTACAATATAACCGAAATTTTCCGTGCGTGCACCAACGTACTACGTTACGAATAGAGAGCGACGAGAGGGCTGCGCTTGGTTTTATATACTGACGCTTGTGGTCACGTGAGCCGGCAGGCTCCGCCTTCGTGGAAAAGGCGCCATGTTCAACAGCTGCCGGATGGAGACTTCCTGCGTGGCATCGTTCAAAAGACAAATTGACGTCAAACGAAACTGTCCGTTTGAAGTTAGAAAATGTACGAGTGTATCCGCACTTGGAACACTCGTACTTTCGCGCGACAGATCATGCTTGGGGGTTTGATAGAAATTCTTGGAGCGAATCGTGAGCTGAGTTCGGGAGCTGGCTGGCAGAACGATGATCGACAGGAACAGCCAGTGCTTCCAACATACATTTTGATGGCGCCTGCTACAGATCGCCAGCAAAAATACAAAGCTATCAATAGTACGCAGACTACAGCTCTAAGCTTCATTTGAATGACGCACGACACAGTTTATTCCTGAGCATTCCTCGAACTTACGTCACACTTTTCCACCTCGTATTTCTTGAGTTCCGCGGCCCGATTCCCAGGCCGAGTAGAATATTTCATCCCTCCTACTCACCAACCCACCACTTTTTTGTGCACTGCACACGCCTCCCTGAGCGCGCGCGCGCGCGCGTGTGTGTGTGTGTGTGTGTGTGTGTGTGTGTGTGTGTGTGGTGTGTGTGTGTGTGTGCATAGGCGTGCGCAGGGTTCCCCTTCTGAGCGGGGGGGTGGAGGTTCGTCGCAGCGCCGTCAATATGTGGAGCTGGCATTGCGCCCCCCCCCCCCGAGTCGCAGCGCCCCCCCCCCTCCCTATTATGTCAATGTGTGGAGCTGCTTTGCGCCCCCCCCTTAGGTGAATAGGGGGGGGCGCCCCCCTGTGCGCACGCCTATATATATATGTGTGTGTGTGTGTGTGTGTGTGTGTGTGTGTGTGTGTGTGTGTGTGTGTGTGTGTGTGTGTGTGTGTGTGTGTGTGTGTGTGTGTGTGTGTGCATAGGCCTGTGCAGGGTTCCCTTCAAGGGTGGAAAATTTTCATGCCAGCGCCGTCACCCCCGCCCCCTTCCCATCTTCGTTAGTCGAGTCCAAAAGGCAACATGCTTAACAATGTATGAAACAATGAAAATGAAGCGATGAAGTGACTGTAGTGACTCTTGATGTCGAGTGTTCTGATTCTGTAAAGTCTTCCTGTGATTTCCAAGGATTGAAAGCATAGGCGTGCGCAGGGGGGGGGGGGGGGGGGCAAGGGGGCGAGAAGGGGGGGCGCAATGTCAGCCCTATACATTGTAGGGGGGGGGGGCGAGAAGAGGGGCACAAAGGCAGCCGCATACATTGACATAATAGGGAGGGGGGCGCTGCGACGAACCTTCGCCCCCCCTGAAGGGGAACCCTGCGCACGCTTATGATTGCAAGGAAGGCGAATGTGGTTTGTGTTGCTTTCTTCGGTCATCGTCTTTTCATTTGCGCTCCAAATTTTGTATTAAAAAAAACAACGTAGTATCAAGTAATCCACCTATGGATCCTCAAATGATTCGAAAACATATTCAGCGCTAGCAAACAAGGACGTAAGAGAGACGAAACCACAATGCGTCTCTCTTACGTCCTTGTTTGCTAGCGCTGAATATGTTTTCGAGTTCCGTTTACCAACACGCTTAAAAAATGACAATCCTCAAAAGATAAATTGAAGAAGTCAATTCAAATATGACGTTGAATTTAGCTTCCATTTGATGCAATAATTGTTTCTTTTTTCTTTCTTTCGTTCTTTTTAACATTTATGACGTGCTGTGAGGGAAATTACTCTGTACTTTTCCTTGGAAGTCCATTTTGGTGTGTGATATATAATTGCACTGGCATTTCTTAACTCACGGTCTGTTATTACATTCAGCGAAATGTAACAGATTTCAGTGGCTGCAAATACCATAGTTCAAATTTCAATTAACACCCCAGGAATTCTGACACGGATGAACGAGTCAACTGAGCGCAAATGTGTTTCAGATGAAGGTTCGCGTTACTTTCATAGCACATATGCCATTGAATTGACGTTTAGTCCTTAGCGGCTCCGTAAGTCACATGTAAACTGCACAAAACTGCGAAATCCCCGTTAAAATTTTTATGCTCCCTGCCCCGCTTGCGTGGTATTCCCGCGTTGTAGACGCTGGCGGGAGGCTTTCTTTGGAATTTTATTTATTTACTTATTTGTTCCAAAATACTGCAGGACGGTGGCGGCTCAGGAAGGAGGGGCATACGAACGTTTACATAAACGGGACTACAATTCATACATTCATAAAAAGGACACAGTACGTATACAAACATTTTCATGCACAAGCGAGACGACACTTTACACATTCATAAATAAATTTTCAACCATTAAAGGAAGAAATGTGAAAATACACTATATATAAGTGTACTGACCTCAATGGCCAATTTCCCGTAGACTACTTTAAACAATGCACGGACGTCACTAAAAAGAAAAAGAAAACGACCGCTGAGCAAACACACTCATATCAAAAGTTCACTCATATATAATGTTCTAGTTGACGCTGAAAATCACGTGCTTGAAAGATGAACTCTGGAAGCTGATTCCATTCTGATAGTGTTCTTGGCAAGAAATTCTTCTGAAAAACAGCTGCTCGAGCAAATATAGAGCTTTTGATGCATGGCTCGAGGTTTGACTAAACGTAAAGTTCTCAGCACAGTAACACACAGCGGTTGTTTGTTGTGTGGTTTCTTTCCGGAAAACAAGAATTCTGGACTTAATTCGTCCCCTCCAATAAAAACAAAACAAAAATGCGGGTAGTTCGCACTAAGTCGCGCAAAGCTTGGCACAGCGAAGCACGGGCCCGTCACCGATCGTATACTCCCCGTCGACCGACACGTCTAGCTTCGAGATGCGCGGCTTCCTCCTCGGGAGTACGCAGCTAGCTACGCACGCTGCGCAGCGGAAGTGCGCGCGATGTCTCCGTCGGTGGGCATGGCTTAGCTACTGCGCATGAGCGGCTGGGCCATGTGGTGCGATATCACATCGCTACACGACGCGATGCTTGCTTTCTTTTGATCTTTTTTCCTCTCGCTACTTCTTTCTCTCTGTTTCGTCGATGTTCTATGTCTCTCTTTCGTTTCACTTCTGCATTTCTTTCTCTCTATTTCTCTCTTTCTCATTCTTTCTGTGCTACGCTTCACTCTCTCCCCTCATCCTTTCCCCCCACCTCACCGCCACATCTCTCCTTCCAATGGTCGCTTCCTTTTCCCACCCCCTTGCTACACTATACCCTACAAGGCTATGCTACATGCTCTGCTAGCGTGCCTGGATAGCCGATTGGTTAGGACGCTCGCCTTCGGATTGAGGGTACGCGAGTTCGAATCCCGCCTCAAGATTTTTTTTCGGCAAGAATTTTTCTGTTTCTTTACATCTTTCTTTCCGTCTCTCAGTTCTTTTTCTTTCTTTCTCTCTCTCTGTACTCGTTCTTAGGTAGCCGCACAGTGGCACATAACCGTTAAGATGGTCATAGTTTTCTGCGGCCTACTCACACGGAACGATTTGCTAAACAGCCTCGCTGTTAAAATATGGAGGCCTGCCTGCACAAATATTGCATTTCGCAGGCGAACAGACTCCTTGAGGCAAGCGAAGCTGCGATATATGTTAGTTGAGCCTGTAAATTTCCCTCTTCGACATAGCGACGATATTTTAACGTGCACGGGAATAGATACCTCCGATGATTTTAATAATCAATAAGGCGTCTCGACAAGATTTCATTTCTTATTTTAAGAAAGTGTGGTTATGAAAGAAATCAATAAATTTTGGAATAAATACGTTGTAATGGTGATGCTATCCTGTCAGAATATGGAGAAGGGCAAGAGTCATCGCCCACCTTCAGTAGCTCGCCGGGCGATACGTTTCTAGATCGCCCCAACGTTCTAGAAGTTCTAAGAACGTTGGGGCGATAGCAGCTCCTCTGGGTTGTCCGGCACTTTGTCATATAGGTTTCCCATTTGCCCGGTGAGAAGGGTGGGGGGAGGGGGGCTGGTTATGCCGGACTAACTCCGCGTTGAGTGAGGTACGAAATATAAATATGGTATTGTTGTGATCAAAATTTAGAAGCTTGATTACGCAAGGCTGGTTCCACCAGTATTCTTTCTACATGTGTATAACGAAATGAACTCCTTTGTTAGGGCTTGCTAAGGCATGCGGCACCCCCACACTCCCGTGATCGCGGCCAGAGGACGGGGGGGGGGTGGGGGGGTGCGCACCTGACTCATAAATTGGCGCCAAGATTTATTTTGTCCCGCTGACCGTGGAATGTTACTTTTATCACGCACCGCGTACTGGTAAGATAGCGTCCCACAAATGCTGCCGACTCCAGCTGTTTGAGATACGACAGAAATGAGACACTGTGTACAGCAACAAACACGCGCCCGCCTCATGGCTTGCTTGAATTTCCTTGACACGGCGGGGGTTCCATAAGCCTAGCTCCATACACGGCATTGTTACGTGTAATACATCTCTCCTCTTTATTAAATGTAACAAAAAAAAATGAAGTTTAACTACAACACACGAAAATGTAATTATATTAAAAGGTTAGCGTAGAGGGCGCAAATGCGCACATTAACAATCGTCCACGAATAGTTTATCACATCTATGTGCACGAGAAAATCTCGTGGAGAGAGCCAATCTCTGTTTGTTCGGAGCATGACTCAGGGTCGAGCACTTACTATCTAAGCTGCTCAGACGACCGCGAAATGTATCTCGCTGCTTGTCACGTTGCAGCACTCGAGTGAGACAGCGTTCGACAGTAACCTTTATTATTTTGCAGGGTGGGCACTCGTATCACCTCCTTTTTATTATGCGATGCAAGAAGTGAAGAGGCGCTTCGAGTCCCTAGCTGTGTGTAAATACTTTATTAATTTCATGATACAGTAACGAAGAGTCACATTGAAAGCAATAATGAGGTAGTGTTACCATTAATAAAATAACTTTTTCTTCCGAAGTCACGCAGCAACTATACGGCAAAGCAAACTAACTGTTGGTTTGCCAGTGTGAAAAATGTGGACTAATTTACGGGTTCATGTAAAATTTTTATCGACATTAACATCGTACCAGAGTTCACTATAAGAGCTTTCAAGACTGTATCTCTTCTTCGGCTCTTTTTTCTTTTTTGCACGACGGTTTTGTGTATTTTCCTTGCCCTTTTTAGCTATATCTTATTACGGAAGTGATAAGCTTATAGGCGTATATAAGCGCCCGGCAGAAGGAACCACTCGTTCAAACGAGTGGTTCCTTCTGCTGTCATCAGGTTAGACAGTGTTGAACATTGAAAACATTTCGTTAAACTTCGTACATTAATGGCAGTCAAGCGGCGTTTACTGTAATGAAGGATGAAAGCAGAAAGGCGGAAGGTAGGGAGGTTAACCAGAAGAGCGTCCGGTTGGCTATCCTACACTGGGGGATTGGGAAATGGGAATAGAACGTACAGAGGTAGAGAGAGGAGGAGGGAGGGAAGGCGCTCTATTTTATGATACTTGTGGCGTAGTGGTTACAGCATCTGCCTTCGGCACTAGAGGCCCGCGGTTCAATTTGGATTGGGAAAGGGGAATAGTAAGATGATAGACAGAACAGGGGAGGAAATGAGCGGTGAATTCACTGACGTGTGTGGGATTGCACCACTGGCGTTCAGTGGAATTAGATGCACTATGCATGCCACGCAAGAAGCGCATATGCGTGATTGCTGGATGATAAAGCACGAAATGTAACTTGATCAGAGATTTTGATTTACTATACATACCCCATCTGGTTCCCGAGATCCACCGGAGCACACTGAGGGTGTGGTTTATGTGTTTTTCGAGACGCGAAATATGGGCCTTTGCCTTCACGTCCATGCACGGAATGCACGGTTGTACCGCTTTTTCTGTACGTGTAAACTTTCCTCGGACTATATGACGGCTGTAGGCCGTCGTGCGCGCTAAACGGCTCGTATACAAAATATACAATCGCTTTAGGCTATGTGATCGGGGGCTGTTGTCAGCACACAGAAAGCTTGAACTGATGCAGACAGGGACTGATATATACAGGAATACTAGTTCAAAACTTGGCCCTTAAACACATAACCGCAGCCATGCTGTACTACGCCCGTGCCTTCCCGCAAATAACGTCAGCAGCTCCGCGAACTATGAAACAAACCTTTTCCCAGCTGCAGATAAAGAGCTAATGACATCGCGTGAAGGCCGCCGTATTTGACTATTTCGGCGCGATTGGAGTGGCTGACATCGGCACACTCCTTCTACCGCTACTGCGCGCAAATATGGCGCAAATTAAAGCCTTCTGCTTTCTTCCTTTTTTCAGAAGTAGTAGACGCAGTCTCAGTGGCCCGAGAGAAATGAGTGGACAGAGCGTTGTTGCCCCCCCCCCCCTAGTCACCTATGAGGGGGGGGGGGCAAAATCTACCCCATACATTGACTTAGTAGAGAGGGGGGGGGGCGCTACGATAAACCTTCGGCCCACCTTGATGGGGAACCCTGCGCATGCCTATGGTTGACACGACGTCAGGTATAATGAGAGATATAGGAAACTGGGTGCTCCTGCTTGTCTTCCTCCATGCCCGCGACTCGTTGTTCAGCTGGTTCAGCGACAGCTGAGCCGTCGTTGCGGGTCGCATCCAATTTCAGTAGCTCAAGTTCAGTATAGTGCTATTTCGGCTTTCGTTGAAACAAACGGTAGTTTCAGCCGAGGTTTCGCCAGTTTCGCTACCTCAGTTAAACGTTTGCGACTTCGCCTGTATAGCGTATTTGATTGCGCATACGTCTCTCTCATTGAACTTTTCATTCAGTGAAAAAAAAAATGTCCACGCAATTAAAAATAATAATAAATTAATAATAATAATAAGGAGATAGTGCTCGTGTGTATGTATAAACAATCTTTGTCTGTCTGTCTCCGAAATGGTTCTTTGATACGCACAACGAATTGCTAGCAGATCCATAATGGCGAATTTTCGATAACTTGACGACCAAAGCGTCAAAATTAGAAGGCATCGAGCTTGCAGTCCGTAAAGCTGTTGTCAGTGCCGAGGCATTAGCGTATACGTCCACCCGGGAGCAAAAGTATACGGACCACGGGAGCGCGTGCCAAAATTGCCGTGAGCGCCGTCTAGTGGCGAGTCGTCTGCCGTCGAGAGCATTGCTCTGCCGAATGCGCGGCCAGAGCAATGCTCTCGACGGCAGACGACTCGCCACTAGACGGCGCTCACGGCAATTTTGGCACGCGCTCCCGTGGTCCGTATACTTTTGCTCCCGGGTGTACATGCCCACCGATATTAGTGGCTATGCGCTGCATTGATAAGCGCTAGGTCGTGGGTGCGATTCACAGCAAGCGGTGACCGCATTTCGATGGGGGATAAATGCGGTTTTGTTTAGGTGCTGGTCAAAAAAACACCATGTGGCCATAATTACCCTATAGAGTGCCTCATAATGAGGTCACGATATTGGCACGTAATACCTTGGAATTTATTATTATTATTATTATTATTATTATTATTATTATTATTATTATTATTATTATTATTATTATTATTATTATTATTATTATTATTATAGATATGAGCATGCGGAGACGGATGCTTTTACAGTTTAGCTTCAATACGTAGTCACGGCTGTATGCTATAGGAACCAAAGCCACCTTTTCGCTCTCACTAGCCCAGCGCCAGCTGCACAAAGGCAGCAGAGACGATAGGCTCTGTACTTAACAGGTCATGCTGGCCTGGACGGAAACACATCTTTGGACAAAGAGATACACGAGAGGACGAACCACGGCAACTCGTCGGGAGTTATGCACGGGCGCTCGCATGTGCGCGCAGCAGGGGGTTCATCCAGCCGTGATTGCGTGTCGTGTCGCGTACTACGTCACCAGGCAGAAAGAGGGCGAAATAGCCCGAGCGCTGTATTACTCGGGCGCGCCGTAATAATAATAAACAGTCCGCGTGGTCTCGCTGCGACGTTAGGCCGTTGCCTTGCGAGTTGTTCTGCTGAGCATCTGCGTTAACCGCGAGCACATTTCATGCTCGCTGTTATCTCCGCGCTCGGGTATCATTGGAAATGCTGCAGTAGCCAAAAACTCAGTCAGATGCTGTAGTGAGTGAAAAGAGAATCCATCAGTGGCGTAGCCAGGGGGGTGGCACTCCGAGCACGTGCCCCTCCCGAAATGCCATGCAGAGCACAAAATGATGCTCGACCTGCCGGCACCCACTTCGGATTCGGGACGCGCCCCCGCCGAAACAAATTTTTGCCTACGCCACTGGTCTCCATCGCACGAAGTAGCGGGTGATGAAAAGGTGCAAGTTAATCGCGACGCTTAATTGAAATGTAGAAATAACAGGGCACAGGAAAATGAAAGCGAACGAAAAGGTGCCGCAAAGCTATTTCCCACGTCCGGCAAAATTTCGTTCACTTTCGTTTCCCTTCATCTTCATTATTTCCGAATTTCAATCTCAATTTCAATTGCTGCTTTCTGTGTCTTCACTGTCTTTAGTGGTTTGGTTGGTAACAACTTTATTGATAGTCCTGCAGAGCTTTCGCCGACCGGGCCTTAGGTCTCCCACGTGGTTAATTAATTAATTAAACCGATTAACTGCCCAAACGCACTGCAAAACGATGGAGCAAAATAATATTACACGAGACATGCATAGGAAAAAAAAATATTCCGATACATCTCGCACACTGATCTTGACTGCTTGTGTGCCAATGATGGCAGCAACGGAGAAGGTGCAAAGTGATTTCATTCCACGCTGTTTCTTTCCACAAGAGAGTCCTTGTACGAATTAGTGCGACAACTTTCCTGGCCAAGTTTGTAACGGTGGCGATTTTTTATTTGAGATACAGTACAAAAAAGGGGCGAAATATTGTGCCTTAAATTAGGCTAATATATTAATATTAAATGCATGAAACGAAGCGAGTCATGAAGAATTCAGTCTGCGGAGGGGGTCCGTAATCACTTTAGGTTTGTAGCATGCTCGCGCTCCTTTTCTGTGTACGCATTTAATAGGGAATCCCTGGAAGTTGGGAGCGGTGCCATGCCTTCGTGGACGACGTTTGCTTCGTAAAGCGCAGAAAAAAGAAAGTGTGAACACTGACGAGAGCCGCTGCTCTCGCTTGCTCAGAATCGATCGACAGCCATAATTCATATGGCGTGATACCCAAAAAAAAAAAGTCAATGGGTGTCATTTACTTCAAGGCGCTCCTGCTCGATCTATTTAATTCCTACATACCATGAGACATTGTCAGCGTCACGATAAAAGGATGGGCACGTAAGGCATACGAAGGAATCGTTCAAGTCTGTTGCCTTCTCTCATTTTTTTTGTTTTTTCACAACGTGGTCTATATATATATATATATATATATATATATATATATATATATATATATATTTGAACAAAAGCCGTAAGAGCGCCGTGGCCATCCTATCGATAAGGTGTCGCTCAAATACGCGTGCTGTAGCGCATAAGGCGTTGAGAAATTGGCTAAGCAAGGCGAGATAACGGTAAAGAGGCGCGAGTGTCGATGGTCTGTCACAACTCATGCGAACAGTCGACGGTTCAATCAACGCCGCCTGCGACACGGATGCTATCGCCTTCGGGCGAGGACGGCGGTGCGTCTTTCGCAGCGGCGTCCATCCGATAAAGCTGTATCGCTCCTCTCGGCGGATATGACGCATATCAGTTGCAGCTGTCGAGGGGGCAACTGTATACGCGTGCTCGCCATTCGTTTCCGCAGAACGACGAGACCTCCTGTACACCTGAGGGAGCTCACGTGTCAGCCTATTGGGAAGGGACGTGCATAAAGAAGTCAATAGACGTCTACTGCGTCTTGGGCTTCCCGTCTCGTGATCTGTCATCGGCGGATATATCCCCCACCCCCCCATTTCCTTTCATCTAAATAGTAAAAACTATAAGAATTTTTCCAGTGGCTACAAAATTTCTAACTAAGCTCGTTGGTGGAACTACAAAGTGGAACCATCTCAAAGTAAAACCGCTAATAGCGCGGAAAGACCTCGGAGCTCCGCTTTCATGACACCTTCATCGGGGCAGATTAGGTCTCACGTAGGAACAACGAGTAATTTCTATATCTAAAACCGCTAATGCCTTAAATGACATAGCGCCACTCTGCTGTTCTCGTCTCGCCCTCGTTTCTTTTGCGCTACGTTTTAACGCGATAGCGTTAGAGAGCTGGTTTCGCAGAAATTCCGGTGTCGGCGTCGGTGTCCCTGGTTCTGAACGAAAAATCATCATATTGTCGGTGACCAAAAAATCGAGAAACGTGCAAGTACAAAAACCATTAACACTTTCAGTCCGAGTGAGAATCGTACCCAGGCCGTCTGCGGGGCAAGCAGGTGTTCTACCGCAGAGCCATGATATTGCTTGAACCTGTTTCGGGAAAAACAAAAACATTATATGAATGTCATGTAGCAAAAGCAGGGGCGTAGCCAGAAATTTTTTTCGGGGGGGGGGGGGGGGGGGTCAACCAAACTTTATGTATATTCGTGCGTGCGTTTGTATGTGTGCATGCCTATATACGCAAGCAAAACTGAAAAATTTCGGGGGGGTTTGAACCCCCCCAACCCCCCCCCCCCCTTGGCTACGCCCCTGAGCAAAAGGAGTCGCCTTAACGCATGTAATATTGCGTGGTAGGAGCGTAGAATCGCGCCAGGCTTCAAAACATGGGAACTGAGCGACGATTGGGTGTTTTAACGGCCCACCCCTTACAAAGCGCTCAGACATATTTAATCATCATCAGCTGCAACAGCATCAACAAAGTGAGTAGCTGCGCAGGTTCGCGTGTTACCTTACAGACGCGTAGTGAGCCCTTCGCTGATTCGCAAAAGGAAGAATTATGGCGTATAGTGGGCACTTGACAACTGTACTTGCAGTAGGCTATAATTTGAAACGGCCAATGTTACGCGCACAGTCGTTCGTTTCCTTACGGCACGGTTGAGGCATGCACCAAGAACCGAGGCCAGGCTAGCACTTGAGAAGGCGATGAGCACGGGGTCCGATTACACTATTGCGTTCTACTTTTGAATCCGAAGCTCAAGCGTCCTCCAAGTTTTTTTTTTTTTTTCTATCTCTCTTTTGTAGTCTTATATGAAATTGAGTTTGAGCGTCCGTTTCACCGCAGAGCAAGGTTACGCACTTTCAAAAGTATTTTTTCGGCATACAGAGAATCGAACAACTGAAAACACGATCTACGATACTTCAAGGCCAATTAGCGCATTTAGGTGTAATCGGCGCCGCCATAATTCATAGAAAAAAAGGTTATTCGAGGCCTGAAGTGAAGCACGCTCATTCGGCTTCTTAGCGCAGAAGGTCATTTTCAGCACTCCTCTCACAAAGCCCGCCGCGGTCAGCATTGTGCCACTGTAGTCGCTGTCATGGACGTGACAGGTATAGTTGTTTTCACAGCTCTCACCCTGACCTACAGGCCAAGAGTTACAGAAGATGCCGTCCGAGCAAAAGGGCTCGTGGCCGCCTAATTCCACGAAGACACCCATCCAAATACCTTGGTTTTTACAATAAAATTTTCACTCACTCACGTCGTTTCGTTCAATCAGAATGAACATCCAGATTTCAGCGTTACAATGTATGAATGTTAGAAATAACTAATGGTCGATGTAACATCACTGAAAGTGGAAGAAGTCACTACATCTTTTGTAATATCATTCGCCGTGACTTCATCGAGACAGTGTCGTTGACATGTATGAACTATAGTTACTTGGCGCGACAAATGACTTCAGGATCCCAAGTGTGTGTCATTTTTTTTTGTCACTGTGTCGCTCGAGAGATCTTGACATTGTTTTTTTTTTTTTGGGGGGGGGGGGGGGGGGGGGGGGGTGAGATGTTTTATTAGTGCACTGACTGAATTTGTTTCTTTATCTCTTTGTTCTACAAGCTCGTCTCCTGTTTTGTTTGCGTTTTCTTTTTTTAGTTCTACGTTGAAGGAATTAACGTGAATGAAACTTCATTTCTCGTTATCTACCACGTTACAAACAATGAAACGAGACTCACAGTGGAGTAGTCCTTGAGACCTTTGAAACGTATACTGCAAGCAGTATGTTGAGCATCGCATTACTGGTAATAAACAAACTGAAAGAGGCGTCGCACTTTTTGAGCGTCACCACTGAGCTTCCGACTCAAAGAAGAACAATGTCACAACGTCGAGGGGGAAACAAACGAACGCGTTCAATGTTGCTTCGTGTACCTAGCATGGCGCCGATCGAGTTCCCTGTCAACGCAGCGCTTTCGCTGCCTGAGCGGGCCACTCTCAGCTGCCAACGCTTGACCCTGGGCCGCGCTCGCTCGGCCCGACCTCGACACATTCAGGGACGGGCTTCGGGCGCAATGTGCCGCAAGGTGAATGGAAGAACGCCGTGTTTTGCTTCTCGCAGAGCGTCGTTGGATCCAGTGCGTATGAGAAACGGCGCTTACTCGCACCGAAATAAGGACCGCGGTACTTATGCGCAAAAAAAAAAAAAAATGGATGAGGGGCGCGGTGCTGAAAGCATACAGAGCTACCTCTTTCCCCGGTATCATTTAGCGGCTTTTACATCCCAGCCTGCTTTATCTACAAACTACTGGGATATTTTCGGGAACTTGATCTCGCAAACTCCGGCTGGCAGCTCGGCGACTGAGGGTGGCTCCAACCTATAGCATATTGCCCCGCGAGCCTTTTTAACGCGATAGCGTTAAAGAGCCCGTATCACAGACATTCCAGCGTCGGTGTCGGCGTCGTTGGTTGTGAGCGAAAAATTATCATTGTCCGTGACCGAAAAATCGCCAAAAATGAAATACCCGAGGTGGTATCGAACCCAGGCCTCCGGCGTGCCAAGGAGTGCGCTACAACACACCCACGCCAATGCTTGGAACTGCATTGAAAGTAACTTTCATGCTTCACAAACATACGCATCCTGTGTACAGGCGTTACGGTACGAGATGTTATATCGGAGAAAAACGTGGTACACGCGTACATTGCCATCGGGCGTCACACCATGTGAATTGCATAACGAGTTGGTGGTTTAAAACCGGCCACCGATTACCGAAGGCACACACATTACTGCGCGTATTCCCTTACGAACACGTAGTGGGTGCATCGCAGCTTCGAAATAGTATCATGCGCGTAATTGCTGCTAGTTTAAAGCATGCCACCCATTACGAAGGGCACACACATTAGTGCGCGCATTCTCTTACACACATGAAGTGGTTACACTGTTGTCATAAAAGTGCTGTTGTAAAGGGCGGAAACCTTTACAATCGTGTGTGTGCGCGTCCGTGTTCACGTGTGGCTGCCTGGGCGGCTGAACATAATGACAAGAGAAACGGAGGGCGATGAGGATGGCGCAGATATCGCTATCGCGTTCAACTCTTAAAGGCAAAACTTAAGTGCCCCCCCACCCTTTTTTGCCGCTTATCGCTTTATCCACCTTATCATGCATGTTATCGCGATCGCTAGCTTGCAGCTTCAGACACACTGTGAACGTTTTCGCCACGATGCGGACAACGCGTCTAAATGGGCACCGCCTAATCGTAGCGGCAATATTGCGGTCCCATTATTTGACTTTTTCGCATTTGTTTTCTTTCCGCCTTTCATCACTTGCACGAACGCCGCCAATATCGCCGCTGTCGGCCATATGCGGCGAGACGTACTATAAAAAAAAAAGATGAAAGGCGTTATGGATCGTTACAAAACACGATCTCTTATATACCCTAAAATTGGCGCAACATGCGCCGATTAGCGCTATATACAATTTAACGAGCGATGACGGGCTAGAGTGTCGAGCAGTCTTCTTAGATTCGACGATGGCCAGCTGTGCCTGCAGCTATCATTGTCGTTCAAGTGGTGCTTCATCTTTCCAAGCCCACTTTCCTTTTTCCATCTCCCCCTCGACCAGTGTTGCCAGATGCTACCGAGCTAACAAGCAAATAATCATCACAACAGAAGCCAAAACAAAAAAAAACGGTGCGACTTTAGCGAAGTAGCCCGAAAGAAGCGGAAATTTAATGAATTTTCTCATTCTTGAAAATATATTTATTTATAATAATAAATGTCACTAAAATACGAAGGGGAGTTCAAAAAATCACTTTAATTCTTTTGTACAGTAAAAATATGCGCAGCTGTGAACGAAAGCATATTTTTACATTTAAAATTGTCTCCAGGGTAGTATCCATTCGGTTGAATGCACGTTTGTCAGTGCATGAATAACGTCACTTGTTGATCCCCCAACGTATGTTTGACGTCAACACTAAACTACGCAAAGTCAACGACCAACGCGCTATTAGTGAACGACAAACGTGCTATTGGTGAACGTGATGATAACTAAATTAATTATATTTGCTGGAAAATGCACATAAGCCCCCCCACCCCCCCCCCCCCCCCCCCCCCCCAAAAAAAAAAAACACACACACACACACACGACAAGCGACTGTAAAATTGTACAAGCGACTCGACGAAAAAAGAAGCCCAAATCAGCTTATTAGAAGCGTAACTGGCAACCCTGCCCTCGACAGGCAGTTTCCTATAGTTTGAAATGAGCTGAAGATGTCGTCAGCGAATATTATCGCACGACCACGGCGCACACGACTGACGGAACATCGCGAATCCATGGAGCTGAAGGGCAAGGAATGAAAATGTATGCGTGTGCCAGTATGCGACGCAACAAGTTGTAAATATTTGTATCAGGTTCACTTGCGCATTTCACATTTGTTTATATTCTTGCTTCTTATTATTTTTTTCCCTCTCTTTTGAAATGTTTTAGTCCTATTCCCCATCCCTATAAGAGTAGCATGCCAGCGGTTATGTACACGCCGGCAAAAATCTCAGTTTTTTTTAAATTAAAGAGCCTCTCTCTCTCTCTCTTAAACAAAGGGCTTGCAAGGAACAAAGGAAATTCTTCGTAAACTGTCAGGTACGGAGTACTTCAATAGCATCAATACAACTCAATAGTACATCAATAGCAATTAAGATTTCGTGCATAACTTCCCGATTATTGCATCATGGCACATATTGCAATCGCTGAACGCAACGTCTGCTTGGTTTTCGCTGGAGCCCAATTAAGCAGTTTGCGTGAGCGAGGCTCATGCCTTTCGTGCCCTTTAATCCGAAGCTCTCTGTTCCGCTCGAAAGTGTGCAACAAAACGAATGAATCTTCCGCTTATTTTTGCGCTTCAATTACCCATACACACAAAAACGCGCGCGCACGAATGACGTCAACTGATTGCGTTTGACGTCAGCGCAGTGCATAGGTGCACCAGAGAAACATAAATGTTAACAATACTTCGACGGCGTTATTTGAACTGTGTGCCTCTAGTGCCGAAGCCCGATGCTCGAACCACTACGCCACAGGTGCACGCAGCATCATAAAATAGGACGCTTCCACATCCTTCCTCCTTCTTCCTCACTCTCCCCCTCATCTCTCCATTTCCTTTCCGTAATCTCCCAGTGTATACAGGGTAGCCAACCGCAAGCTTTTCTGGTTATCATCCCTGCCCTCTGCTTTTCTGTTTCATTCCTTCTCCTAAGAATACCTCGCACGCAAGAAAGCGCGTTCAGACACTTTGCGTGTTTTCCACAACGCTGATGGTTTCCTGAGGAATTCCCTTCGTGCCAGTGAACGAGTTTAGACGCATGTCGCGTTTACAAAGTTGATAAAGTGTCGTCGAGTCGCCGTTCTGTTATACTCATTGACAATTATAACACCAGTCAATTTGTACTGTAATTTGAACGCGATAGTGTTAAAGAGCTCGTTTCGCAGAAATTCCGGTGTCGGCGTCGTTGATTGTGAGTGAAAAATCGTCACCTTGTCCATGACCGAAAAATTGAGAAAGATGCAAATAAAATAAATGATAAAAATCTTTGGGTTTGAGTGAGAATCGAACGTGGGAAGCTGGTGTTCTACCACAGGAGCCACGCTTTTCCGTGCAACTGCTTCGCAAAAAAACACTATATGAATGTCCTGTAGTGGAAGCCTAGGAGTCTCCTTAACGCATGTAATATTGCGTGGCAGAAGCGTAGAATTGCGCCAGGCGTCAAAACATGTTAACTGCGCAATGAGTGGGTGTTTAAAAGCCCACCCACTACAAGAAGCTCAGGCATATTTAATCATCATCATCAGCAAAACATCAACAAAGTGAACAGCTGCGTAGGTTCGCGTGCTGCCTTACGGACGCGTGTAGTGGGCCCTTCGCTGATTCGCAAAAGGAATAATTATGGCGCAGCTGGCACTTAACAACTGTACTTGCAGTAGGCATTCTAGGCTACTTCGAAACGGCCAACGTTAAGCGCACACTCGTTCGTTTACTTATACGGTACGGTTGAGGCATGCACCGAGAACCAAAGCAAGGCTAGCAATTGAGAAGGGAATGCGCACGGGGCCCGCTTACGCGTTCTACTCTCGAAGGCCAAGCTCAAGCGTCCTCCAAGTTTTTGTTTGTTTGTGTGTTTTTTTGTTTGATAAAAGCTCGGTGGC
The DNA here is from genome assembly GCF_013339695.2 of Rhipicephalus sanguineus. Taxonomy (NCBI): domain Eukaryota; kingdom Metazoa; phylum Arthropoda; class Arachnida; order Ixodida; family Ixodidae; genus Rhipicephalus; species Rhipicephalus sanguineus. Next base: position 172,100,606 of record NC_051176.1, read on the forward strand.
CGTGCCTTTAAGAGATATGTCACCGTCTTCGAAGGGTTTAGGCCCCAGGCACGGGACGCAGCGTATGCTGAAGAAAATCGTATGTTCAAGGCGCTCTCTTACGCTGAATGTTACTGCCGGAGAAACGTGCAGGGGAACATCACCTGCTCCCATGCATAAACAACGTCCTTGGCGCAAACTATTGAGCTGGTTCCCTTTTTATTCTTAACGGTGCACATCGATTACAAAACTGAAACATGCTTTTCTTTTTGTGCGCATGCTACATGTTTATGGAGCTGTATATGTGGGTAACAGGGTCAGGCAGAGAATTTATGCCTATCGCCTTGTCATCATACACCATCTGTCTCTCAAAGGCAATACTAAATAAAAGTATGTCAACTGAAACAAGAGGAGGGGGCTTAGGGTACAGCGTTTTATGAAACGAAAGCTAGCGCGTCTGATTTCCTTCCATCCCACATTTCATCCCTTAGATGAAAATGGAACGATTTTCCCCCACGATGCGCGTATACCAGACACTGTCGGAAGCGTGCCATGTGTTCGCGCGTCTGAACGTTCACGTTCACAGTGCATTGGTCGGAACGCTGTTCTTTCTGGCGCCTCGCACACGCCGAGCTACAGCTGCGACTTGCGCTCTCATTTGACGGGCAAGCGTTTGCTCCACCTCCTCGTTTCCTCCTCCAAGCTCCGTGCAACAGCTATGCACTGCGCTCGGCGCACGAGAAAACGAGAATAAAACGGGACGCATTCGACGAGTTCAAAAAGCAAGTGAGAGCAGGTGCAGTTTCCGAATTAGACGGCGAGAATATACTTTCGCTGTATAATTTAGAGGGGTTAAATATTACATGAAACGGCAATGAAACGACAAAAAAAAAAACAATGAAATGAAGAAAATGCAAGAGACAGAGCCAACCATGGATGAGTTGGGCTGCTATAAATAGTTACGAATCTCAGCATGGAAAGGAAGTTCGCGATGTCGAGGTCCGATGCACCTGCAGCTACGGCTCTGTGGGTGTCAATATCGGCATTCTTCACCTTATCATCCGCAAACCAACGGCCTAACAGAGCGCACCAATCGTACCATCATCAACATGCTTTCAATGTATGTCTCAGCGAACCATAAGAACTGGGATGCTGTATTACCTTTCGTTACATACGCCTTCAATACCGCAAGACACGAGGTCATAGGATATACGCCTTTTTTTCTTCTCTCTATATATATGCTCGTCATCCTCAAAGCTTTCTCGACACAATGGTTCCTTTCTCGACAAACGAAAATGCCAGTGTTGCGCAGACTTTGGGTCGCACCGAAGAGGCGCGTCGACTTGCGCGACTTAGAACTCTCTCCTCCCATGCTCGTGCTAAAGACCGTTACGACGCAAGACACCTGCCAGTCACCTTCGCCGAAGGTGATTTTGTCTGGCTATGGACGCCCGTTCGAAAGAAGGGACTCTGCCAGAAGCTCCTTTCCAAGTACTCCAGTCTCTTTGTCATTACCCAGTGCTTGAGTGACGTCATTTACGTCGTTGCGAAAGTGACAGCTGAGAACCGCCGTTCGCGAAACACGCAGGTTTTGCATATTGCAAGATTGAAGCCCTACAAAAACCGGTCACTCTGATTCGCTCGGTGCGCTTCGTCTTGCCCGGAGGGAAATGTAACGTGGCGCTGAAAGAAGGAGGAAGAAGAAGGACTGGCGCGAGGGATTGCTGACCGGTGGTTTGCGACCGTCTCTTGTATTTTCTCCAGCTTTTACTTCGCATTGTAAATAAACCAATCACATCCGTAACAATATTATCGCGCACGAACCCAACGTAAGCAGGCTCAATGACTATACTTGAGAGCAAAAGTATTATACTCCTATCACTAAAAGCGTTACCACCTTCAGTCTTGCGTTTGCCCTCTCGTCCTTCCTTTGTCATGGAGCTCCACGAAAAAAATCGCGTGTTGCAGAGAGTGGCCACGATGCAAACTTGCACCACCAAAAAATAACGTCTTGTGAGTGCGCCTCCTAGACCGGCCTCTTTGTCAAAGGACGGGAGTTGCACATTTGCAGGCCCCACAAATGTCGTTCAAAGATGAGCCGCACACTCGTTGTACAGCGAGTGCTGGAATCAGCAGCAAAAGTATAGTGGCTAGAAATAAAAGCAGAACCACAGGGGAGTGCGAAAAAATGGCGTCCATCCTGTCTCGCCGCTCTCGGTGAGAAACGCGACGTGGACTGAGCTTCCAGGGAGCTGGTCAGCGGTCGGTTACCACCAAGAAGAACATGGAGACGGCGTCGCTTGTTTTGAAACACCTCCGTGCGACTCTGGTGCGTGATCGCCCGGTGAACAGCGAGGGCGAGTCTTCTCGGAAAAGTCGTTTGCATGGGGAGGCTGCCGGCTCGCACGGGAGGGCGCTTTTTCTTCAGTAACTCTAACTGAAACTGCCGCGCGTTGCGTTCGGTTGACGAAAGAATGAAATATGAAAGGAAACGCGACTGGCATTGAAATAAATAAATAAATAAATAAATAATAAATAAATAAATAAATAAATAAATAAATAAATAAATAAATAAATAAATAAATGAACGGACACGAAGAACGCCACATTTTCTATATTAATTTTTACTTAACGGCATGTTGCACTGAAGGGTAAGAGAAGGTCATTTTTAATGCTTCCTTGAAGGGAAGGTCCCAACTGCTGTCGCAGAGGAAGCCTGCACGATATTTAAAGCGCAACCACAAAAGGAAACAGAGTAGGCCCGAGAGAATCAATGGATACAACAACAAGTCGAGGAGAAGAACGTGAAAGAGGACAGAGGGAGAAGCCGATGGAGAGCGGAAGTTCCTGCTTCACTGTGTCGCAGAAAACTCGCAAACATGTGGCGGCTGCAAAGTTTCGAGGCATCATATATATATAATGTGGACGGCAGTGACCTGCCCTGGTTGTAACCAAATTTCAGTACACGTTGTTTCAGTAAGGACGCAATGTCCTGAGCACAAGCTGGCTGAAAATTGGATGACTAGAATGAACTCAAACGAATCCCTCGTATATTTCACCGGTTCCGACGACCGAACAAAGTGACGTCAGTATGGCGCATATATAGTTGATTTCGGGGAGCACCGAAGCATTGTTCTCGTCCACCGATACTTCGTGGCGTTTTAACAGACCTCTGTAGAGTGACCGGAGGTCCTTATCGCTGCCTCCAATTACCAGAGCACGTCCAATCTTTTTTGTAACAAGCGCAACTTACGAGTGTGCTCACATATCTTATCGGCATGCGTTGAATGGGACGTCTAAACGAAGAACTAGCGCGAAACCAATCACTGTGGCCTATCTACAGTGGCGAAAAATGGGCGGCCGTATAAGATGACGATTGTGTTTGTCTACTACGTCAGCGCTCTCGACAGCGGTTGCCGCATGGGCGACAAAACCGCGCACAAGTTTGCCATCCTCGACAGCCGTTCACTTTGACGCTGGTTGTACAGACACATGAGTGGGAGGCGTGAATGATATGAGCAACCTTTCGAAATACCAGCACCCCGTTTGCAGCGAAAGAGCTCGGCCGAAAAAGTCCATCAAAGTCCATCATTGGGAAAGCCGGCTGCACGTGCGCTGCGATGGACTCGTGTAGCGTGCTTCGGCTTCGCTTTGCGTAAAGTGTGTTATGGACCAATTTGCATTAAATGAGAGGTTAGCTATTGTTATAAGGTAGCTTATCGCTCTGCAGCCGTAGTACTGCCATGTTGGGGCTTTGGGAGCATAAACTTTGGTGGCCGGGACTGTCGTTATGGCATATTGCAGAGAGGGGATGCAGATTTCAAGTTTTAAGCCCCACTCCTCTGCCAAAAAAATAACATCAAAGGAAAAAAAAAACAAGGCCCTTGAAGCAGACCAGATGTCTCCCGCGTATGTGCTGACATGTCCGCACTGACCTATAAAATATTGGACATTTTTCTATACACGAGGGCCGGCACGTCCGCACAAAACTTCTTTATCCGCAAAAGTGCCTTCTAATTATTCGAGGCTCTCGCTAGAATGACGCTCGCAATCGGTCGGACGACAAAACGATAATCGCGACGCTCACGAATCGCGCTATTCACTTGCACAAAGGAAATTCCAGCTATGCTCAAGGTGATTTCGTCACAACTACATAGAAATCAGTAGCTTTGATATGTGCTCCAGTTGGGTATAAATAGAAAGACGTTTTCTACGTCTAGCCCGACGATTTTACAATCAGGTTACAATCAGGTTACGACGACAGCCGCATATAGTGAGGGGTTCGAAAACAATTTCGGCCTCCCGAGGTTAATCTTTAGTCCGCCCGTTTTCCCATTGAGTCTGCATCGGGTCTACTTGGGACCGCGACCGTTATCCGGAGACATAGCGCATATATATATATATATACACACCTTTCCTATATCTTACATTTCATTTTGTGTTGCTTCTTCTCCGATGAAGAATTGCACACTGCGCAGTTACTGCACTGACCCAATCTGCCTGTAATTGTCCCTTCTCTCTCTAGATCTATAATAAATGTTCAAAATTTTTATTCCGTTCATCGTCTTCTAGCAGTTATTTATATTCGTTATTTTTGTTCATTGCACGAGAAGAAGAGTCGTGCGAATTTAGTGAAAATACTCAAAAACGTCCACGCTTTTATTAGCTCTTTGCATCACGTACCTTTAACATCCGACAGTCGCGAGACTCTGTTTTTGCAAAGACTGAACCCGCATCCTTGTTTTTAGTTTTACTTCTAAATGCCAGTTATATTCGTACTGCAGAAACCATAGCGCAAAAAAAAAAAAAAAAACGAACACAAGGAAAAGGCAAGACGGGATCGTCCTGTCTCGACATGGTCTGTGGGTATGCGCTGTGGTATCTGCAGTGCGATGAACAACCAACACGCTTTTTCTCCCTCCATCAGTTATCTCCTGTCAAAGGCTACAAAACTACGCCTTTATTCTTTGAACGCTTCTGTTATGCTCGCGCTTGAATGACCTCGTGCGTGTTTTTTGTTCCCGCTATAAAGGATGTGCAGTGCGACGATTTTTAAAGGTATTTCTTTTGTCGCTGTAATAAGGCATGATGTATTGGATATAGTTACAAAACATTAGGCGCGAAAGAACGCTTGGTCTTTCTTTCTTTCTTTCTTTCTTTCTTTCTTTCTTTCTTTCTTTCTTTCTTTCTTTCTTTCTTTCTTTCTTTCTTTCCTTCTTTCTTTCTTTCCTTCTTTCTTTCTTTCTTTCTTTCTTTCTTTCTTTCTTTCTTTCTTTCTTTCTTTCTTTCTTTCTTTCTTTCTTTCTTTCTTTGTCGTGTATTCACACTTTTCTTGCCTTGCGTTTTCTATTGTTTTCCTTTCACTTCGGGGGCTCTGTCTTGTACAATAAAGATTTTAATGGCAATCTTTAACATTTTGTTTTTTTACTATTTCGAAGGGCTTTATTCTTGCTTCAACTTAGATTACGTTTCTTGCTCACGTGCCAAAAGTTATTGCGCGACTGAAACGTGCCAAGAAGTATAGCTGAGCATCTTCAGGCATAACACAAAGCTTAATTAATAAAGTGGGAAGTGAGTGGTACGTCGCAAATTAACGTTGAAGCAAGAAAACAAACACACGACGATGGAGAGGCAATGTACTTAAATTCACGTGATTCAGTGCAGATGGGCTGCCATATCCTTTGGATGGATTCTTTCGACTAGTCGCAATACCTTATAAAGAAAAAAAAGAAGAAAAAAAAAACTGGTAACAGCTTCGCACTCTGCTATCAACACGTGATGTCATTGTTGGTGGCGCATCAGGTGTAGCAAGGCCATTTACGTGGCATTGCTATGTTTTGTAAAAAAAGAAAAAGAAAGTCATGCTACTTTTATTACAAGATGATGGGGCTTCTCGGCTTCTGTGTTTTACCAGACTAACATTCATTAATTCATTGTAAGTCACCGTGGAGCTTGAACCATTAGAAGCGAATTTTTCGATTGAACAGATTGATCTCATTAAGAGTGTAGTTACTTAATTACTTAAGGGCCCGCATCCAAATAGCGGTCCGAAATTTTAGTTTTAAAGAGAGTCCGGGCTTATTGTGGTTAGCACCTGTTTCAAAAGACGTGTAAAAGTCTTCAAAATCTGGCGAAGGGCATTGAGATTTCCAGTAATACCTATCGGCACCGGGGAACAATAATAATATCTGGGGTTTAACGTCCCAAAACCACGATATGATTATGAGAGACGCCGTAGTGGAGGGCTCCGGAAATATGAACCACCTGGGGTTCTTTAACGTGCACTTAAGTCTAAGTACACGGGCCCGAAACATTTTCGCCTCCATCGAAAATGCTGCCGCCGCAGCCGGGATTCGATCCCGCGACCTTCGGGTCAGCAGTCGAGTGCCATAACCACTACACCACTGTGGCGGGGCGGCCCCGGGGAACAATGAAGTGCTGAACAAGTGAAGGAAACTGTAAGGTATTTGTGATAGCAGGCGCTCAATGAATTTGCGTCATCTGGCTGAAAGTTGAACGTACCCGGCCTCAGTCTTATCAGCGCATGTGGGCAGGAGAGAGCACTGGAATCTATGTGGGTCCATTATCACTTTCTCTCTCCGCTATAACTCTTGAAGGTCGAATACACGTGGGCCGAAACACCGTAGCAAAGTTATCGCTTTCTCGAGTGGCACTGCAGATAATAACGTAGGTTATGCCGCGAATTTCGCGCATTATCTGCCAACTTCTTTGCAGGCGATTTCCTATGGCAGCAAGGCGCGAGAAATCGCAAGAAACGCTGGAGCGAAGACAGACGAAGAGAGAGAGAAAAAAAGGAAGCATGCTAGAATGTGAGCGAGCAAGCACATGAGAAAGGAAGTGCGAGGTATCCGTGACTGAGCCGTTACCGGAACTGAACTGTGTACATCAGGATTTTCGAGAACATACCCGAGGACAAGCCGAAGGCAAAGTGGGGACACGGCTCATAAAGGAAAGTTGACTAGCATACATAGCCGACTCTTAATAATAATAATTATTATTGGGGTTTTACGTCCCAAAACCACGATCCTATTATGAGGGACGCCGCAGTGGAGGGCTCCGGAAATTTATACCACCTGAGATTCTTTAACGTGCACCTAAATCTAAGTACGCGGGCCTCAAACACTTTCGCCTCAATCGAAAATGCGGCCACTGCGGCTGGGATTCGATCCCGCGACTATCGAGTCAGCAGTCGAGCATCATAACCACAAGACCACCGCGACGGGTACATAGCCGACTCTTCATTGTGTAATTATAATGTAGAATGTGCGCTTGAAAGTCATCCTGGCCCTGCAGCGCCCTGTAAGAAAAGAAAGAGTAATTTGACTCCTTCAGGGGAGTCTTGACTTGCCATGTATATGACTCTCTTGAAAGAAGCACGTTAGCTCTCTCGTGAGTCACATTACACTCTTCGAAGAGAGTATAACGATCTCCAAAGAGAGTTGACGTGCCTCTTTTAAAAGAGCCATATAGACTCCCCTGAAGGAGTCAAATTACTCTTTTTTTTCTTGGAGTGCAGATGACTTTAATTTTTTGTCAGGCTTTTTCACACCACTTGGTATAGCGGCATCGGACTGTGGGTGTAAATAGATTATGTACTCTGTCTCTATCTGCTATACCCGAGCCCAGAAACAGCGCCAGAGAAAAGGGCCTATGCAAATAAATGTAGGGGGCGCTGCAACTCAAGCGTCTGTTCTCTGCGGTCAGCTACCCGCAGAGAACAGGCGTTTGGTAGGTTGTCTTTCTTCCCCCCCCCCCCCCGCGCGCACGCACGCACGCACGCACGCACGCACACACACACACACACACACCACACACACACAACACCACACACACACCACACACACACACACACACACACACACACACACACACACACACACACACACACACACACACACACACACACACACACACACACACACACACACACACACACACACACACACTGATCATCATGACCCACTAGCATCCCCACTGAATTTCAATAGAGGAAAATAAACCCCGAAGCGGGAACGAACTCGCATGTGCCTCGTCGTAGTGGGGATACAGTGGCGCGCGAGTGGGTGCGAAGCGATGGACAAGCAGCGCATGCTCGGCGTCGTCCCCTTTGGATGCTTCTCGCTCAAATGCGTGGATAGCGCGCATTTCTGTCGAACATGCATCGTCCTCTCCGGGTTTATCCCCACAATTTTAAGTTATAGTTGTTGCAGCGTGTTTGCTGCTCATAAGCCTTGCTTCGAGTGAGCCATCTTAAGCCGAACAAGACAGACGTTCAAGGCAAGGTGGAGGCTTGGAGGTATGCAAAAAAAAAAGAACGTTAAGGCAGCTTCGCACTAGTGGTGCCAAGCCTGAAGGAAGTGCTGAGCTGGGCGGCCTTCTCTGCTGCTCTTTAGTTTTCTCTTTTTTTCTTTTTCTCTCTTCGCTCGGTTTTTATACTTGTACGTCTTTTTCTCTCTCTCTCTTTCTTGCTGTTTCTATCTTCTTCTTTTTTTTCCTTTCTTCCTCTCCAGTGGCGTAGCCAGGGGGGGGGGGGCACACTGGGCCCGTGCGCCCCGTCCCCGCGTAATTTTTTTCCCCCGTGAGATACACAGCACAAGATGACACTCGACCCCTCTTATCTGCCGAGACCCAATGTCGGATCAAGGAGGTGCCCCCCCCCCGAAAAAATTTCTGCCTACGCCACCGTTTCTCTCTCTATTTCTCGCTTGCTTCCTTTTTTCTTTCTATCTTTCTCTCTCTCTCTTTGTTAATTCTCTCTCTTTGTTTGCTTCTCTCTCATTCTCTCTTTCTTTCTCTTTCTGCATTTCCTTCTCTCTGTTTTCTCTTTCTCATTCTTTCTATGCTATGCTTTACTCACTCCCCCTTTTTTTCTCTCGTCCTCACTTCACTTTCCCTCAACCTGCACAGCCGAGTGGTCAGAACGCTCACCTTCGGATCGTGGGTACGAGGGTTCGAATCCCGTCTCGCCAAGAAATTTTTTTGGCCGAGAATTTCTCTCTTTCTCTTTCTTTCCATCTCTTTTTTCTCGCTTCCTTTCCCTCTCTCTGTACTCGTTCTCCCACCCACCAGAGTTATTACAGATCATGTCGGAGAAATCGGCGCACGTGTTCTGGGAGCGAAACAGAAGAGGACGAAGATGAAGAAGATGATGAGAGCGCGCGCCGGTTCATGAAGATGATCGTTTCTATTCACGCGTCACGGACCAACTCTTGGCTTAAGTTTTAGAATAGTGTACACAGAGACAGCGTTCGTTGGATACGATACAATATTTTCCTCACTTAACGTGGGTACCCAAGAGGATAGTGACCATAGGCGTGCGCAGGGGGGGGGGGGCAATGGCCCCCCCCCCCCCCCCCAGTTACCTAAGAGGGGGGACGCAAAGTCTGCCGCATACATTGAGTTAATAGGGAGGGGGGGGGGGCGCTGCGATGAACCTTCGCCCGCCTTCGCCGCCCTCTGAAGGGGAACCCTGCGCACGCCAGGCCTATGCGTATGGCGCATGCGCAGTAGCGACAAACGCTAATGCAGAGTTTTGCTTACCCACTTCTAAAGCTGCTTCATGTCGTCGGAGCCAACGTTTCGACAAGTGGACTTGTCTTCTAGTTGCAGCCTTGACGAAGACAGGACCAGTTGTCGAAACGTTGGCTCCAGCGACGTTCCCGGTTGAAGGATCTTTTTCATCGCCTCTTATGCCAACCATTTGTTTCCTTTCCTCGAACGAAGGGTCGATGCTGCCCGAAGGCGGGTATAACACTATAAGGTGCGCACTCCAAAGAATATTTCGCAGCGCGTGGTCAATCTTTCGTTCACTTTCGTTGCTCTTTCTTTATGCTAGGCTTGTTTACGGATGGCGTTCCCCTAAGTGTCACGTGCTAGTATGACTGTGCGATAAATAGCTTTGGGAGGCTTAACATAAACATTAGTCACCCTTGGAAGGTGGCACATGTACCTTGACGACTGTGATTTAGCAGTAGTAAATCTCTGTTATTAATAAATAGGACTGGCCTGCGGCTTAATGGGGGGGGGGGGGTCGAGATTAGAGAGTGAGAGGCGTATTGGGGATCCTCTATTTTCTCGATGTCAGATTCGCGAGCAGACTTCCACAAGAAGTGTAGCGTTTCCTTCGCACTCAATCCTCAGTGGGTTTTGTCCATGCCTCATAAGACTACGCTAACCTAACGCATTTCTCAAGTAGCGACCAACTATAAAGAAAACCTTTTCAAGTACACATTATAGCTCGGTGCATTTTCCGTTCCTTGTGCCATCCGTCGATTCAGCAAAATTAAAAAAAAAAAGCATTCTTTCCCACGTGCAGAGTTGCCAACCAGAATTAATTGTGGCTAACATCCCTGCTTTCCATAGCTGTCTCTGACGTTTCTTTTGGTGAGGTAACTTGCTTCACGAGTAGAGCTGCTCTATCGGATGTGTTCTTCGACAGCTTCTATCTTATTTACCGAAGGAAGAGCAAGAAACTGTCTAATAGCACTCGTTTTGTTCGAGAAATTCGAGGCCTGCACTTTACTCGCGTTACGTATAGCGGGTTAGGTGGCCAATTAACGATTACGGCCGCGCCACTTCAACGACCGCACAGCTCACGCTCGGCAAACGACGAGCACAGGTGACGGTGTGCGCGGGCTTCCCGCTTCGAATACTGCGGCATCCCTCGGTACCGGCGGCCAGGCCTATCTAAATTTGAACGGCGATAGCTCCGAGAGACAGGTAGGTTATTAACCTCCGCAGTTAAGTACGCACTGCAAATATTTCACTGTGCCAGAAGTGACGTGCTCGCTGTCGTGCGCTGAGCGACCCGACGTATACAGCCTCCCCTTTCTCCTCTCCACTTCTGCCACTCCTGCTAACCCGCACTACGCAGCCGCAGGAACTAATCACTCGGCCAGAGTCAACGTTTTTAGACTATTCTTAAACGTTTGGATTAATATAAAAACGTGGGCCAGAGCGCGTGTCTTTTTCTTGGGTAATTTCTTCCCTCGCTCAAACTGCCTCATGCTGAGGGAGCAGTGTGCGGTGCCATAAGGTTATGACTTGTGCGAAGCTTTCTGATTATGCCACGTGCTGTCTTTTTCTTTTTGAGGCTGCCAGAGCTACGGGTTCGCCCATCTGCCGTGCGCGACATGTGCTCGTTTATGGGGTGCAACGTCCCAAAGCGACTCAGGATATGAGAGGCGCCGTAGTGGAGGGCTGCGGTTAATTTCGAGCGCCTGGGGTTTTTTAACGTGAACTGACATTGCACAGTATACACGGGCCTCTAGGATTTCGCCTCCACCAAAATGCGACCGCCGCTGCCGGGATCGAACCCGCGCCGTTCGGGTCGGCAGCCAAGTGTCATTGTCCGCCACAGTACCACCTCGGCGGACAATGTAAGATGCGCGCGCTCAGCATAGATACCTTACTCTGCGTTTCAACAGTTGCTTAGCTAACAACGTTCATATAATGGTAGCTTTATTTTTTTTTTTTTTTTCTTAATCGAGAACCAATGGTGGGTGTTGTCTATATTTGCTTTAAAGTGTGCACAACTCACAGAAAGAGCAACATAATGCCTTCATAAGACTTCAAAAAAAAAAAAAACAGAAAAAAAATCTCGTTAAGAAGAAAGAACTCTTTTCTTCTTTTTTTCCTGTTTCGATTGCTTCAAGCTTAACGCAACTTTCGCTTCCTGCCACTGGTGTATCAACGGACACACTGCAACGTTGTCATTATATATAATAATACCTGGTGTTTAACGTCCTAAAACCACGATATGATTATGAGAGACGCCGTAGTGGAGGGCTCCGGAAATTTCAACCACCTGGGGTTCTTTACCGTGCACCTAAAGCTAAGTACACGGGCCTCAAACATTTTCGCCTCCATCGAAAATGCAGCCGCCGGGGCCGGGATTCGATCCCGCGACCTTCGGGTCAGCAGCCGAGCGCCATAACCACTAGACCACCGTGGCGGGGCTGCAAGGTTGTCAACTCGCAACGCTCATTGAGCTCTATCCTGCAGCTCTGAAGCTTGAAAAGAGCATCATGTTATAACTCGAAGAGAGAGACGAGAAAAACACAAACGTTGATGTCATCCTTTACCGGAGCCTGGCCTCGAGAAGCCCACAAAAACGAACAATGAGGACTTTTTCGCTCTTTTTTCCAGGTTTTTAAATTATTGCTGACTTTCCCAAACGGTGATATATATATATATATATATATATATATATATATATATATATATATATATATATATATATATATATATATATATATATATATATATATATATATATATATATATAGAATCCCCCGAGGAAGGGAGGCCCCCTCCCGAAACTGTTGGGAGAATAAATATTTATATCACTGTTGACAACGCCTCCGTTGTATTATACCCATTACTCGAGAAGAACTAGCCCATTGAACCATATCTACACTTATATATATATATATATATATATATATATATATATATATATATATAATATATATATATATATACTAAAAGGGAATTGTAAAAGGGAACTTTATCCGCCATTCTATAGAAGACCGCAATATCGCTTGTGCGCTGGCCAATTGTGTCTCGCGTCGAGATCAGCGATGGAGCGTCTTCCACTTTTAGTTCAATGGTTTTCGCAAGCAACCTCTGCTCGCGTGCACAAGCATCCCGAGCTGGTGGGAAACGTCGGTATATGTTGAACTAAAGCAGCTGCAGACACGTCATACGCCGCCTCGACCGGATATAGCCCGCAGAAAGCTGTACATGCACTGCACTGCAGGCATAAAACACCGACCTACAGCGCCCCGTAATATTACGCGCTGTCAGTTGTCTTCTCTAATATATGCAAGGGTTTCAGTGTGTCAGCAGGGACATTTGATGACTCACTGCCGTCCTTTGTTTTCCTCTGAAACTTCATTACCACTGAACATGGAGGGAGGAAGCAAGGGTCGAGTGAAGCCCGATTTATGCTGCGTTCCTTTCGAGAGGCCACCGAAGCACTGCCAAGGAATAGCGATATAGCAGTGAGGCGCAAGGGCGCGAGACCTATGAGAGGCATGGTTCACTTAGCACGGGGTTACCATCGCCACAGTTCATTTCGCGAATCTATAGAAAGTCAACATTCATGTATCATTCGATCCGTAAGCTGTCGGTTTAATGCCAACGCTGCTAGGCATTGGATATTAGAACAATACTGACTTCTAGCCTTCATTTTTAACCAACCATTTCCCTTGAGTATTTACGAGCTGTACATAGAAAAAAAGAAAGAAAGAAAAATATCTAAACTCTAAGCAAATAGACGTGTTTTAACGTAGCATAACGTGCAAGATGTGTTTCCTTTAGTACAGAAGCTCATTTTTAAGCCTCGACGTTAGCTGCATCAGAACAGGGTTCACGACAGCGATATATGAAATACCATCGCAACTTGGGGAATGCGGGATTGTCATCGAATTCCAAGAGGCCTCAAGTTTCTGCGCACATCTTCCAGCGGTCGCGTGGCATGCCGAGGGCTTGCTCGAGAAAGCTTACCAGTGAGCATCCCGGGCGGAAAAAGAAGTTATATGTGCCTTACACTGGACCTTTTCGTGTCACAATCGCAAACGAAAATTGTGGTACACGTTTTCCTCATACAACAACCTGAAAGAAAGAAAGGTTGAAACAAATTCAATAAAATATTACGTTGACTCAGTCGATGCCGTTTCCTGTGCAAACTAGCAAACACAACCTAAAGCGAAAGTTCGCTATCTTAAAAGCCATAGTATATTCATGTTGAAGAGAAAGAGAAACGTAGACACCATTTCAAACCAGCGCGGGAGAGAAATATAGATCGTATTAATACTTGTGACCGGGCTGAAATTGGTTTATACACCACGTCCTTTCCGACGACGGAAATGTTCGCTTTGCCGATGGTCTAACATGTTAGTAAAAGCACTGGATTAGGAGTATGATGATACGCAGTGGTCACACACAATCTCCAGGCCTGTATACACACCGATTCTCAACAATATACGGTGAAGAGTCGAATGTGGCTGCAGATTAGTATTATCCAAACTGGAAACTATCAGATGAACGTAAAAGACAACAGTAATGCGTGTGTGCTGTGCACGGTGTACCAACTCTTGTCCACCAGAAAGAAAGAGGCCACGCTTTCTATGCGCGTGGTGTGCACGGTTGTAGTTAGGATCTGCGTGCACAGACTCAGCCAACGAGAAGGACACTGGCTACGGCGAGCAAGATCGAAAACCACACGAAGAGGAAGCCTGGAAACTTTCCGGGAATGTGTCTTTCTTTAGTCGAACCAAGGACAAGGAAACAGCGTGTGGACAGATCCACTAAGCTGCGGGCAAATCGAGATTAGAGGCGATCGCGCAGAGATAAAACTGGTGTTTCGCTTATCGGTATCACATTTGCCCTGTCAATGTATGTCCATCTCCGCTTTTCAAGCGCGATAGCTTTCCTAACTCTATAACGACGTCTTGTTTGGTGACTGATAGTTGGCTCCCCTTCAACTGAAAGAGCGCAATTGAGCTAGGGAAACAAATAGCACAGACCGAGTGCTGTTCTTGATCACAGCGATTGGTCTCTATACATAAGCAGCAAGCATCTGCAATGATGTCGACCCTGTCATAATTAGGCTTTAAATTGGTCCCAGGGCATCTGCTTAGTGCTTCGGGAGAACACGGTGCAAGCTATGCAACCTCGCTACAGCGCGGTGCTGGGGGTTGTTTGTACAGCTGCTGTCTGAGAGGCGGATAGAACGCGTCCATGAACGAAAGGAAAACTGATGTCGTTCTGAAAATGATCTACGTTTTCAACGTTACTCTTACCGGAAATCGGCGCTTTGTGCGTATTTTTCCTTCCCTTGGCATATGTTTCCTCGTGCACTCAAAAATAATTTCCAGAAAATGCGTAGAATGCAGCATTTACACGAAATTACAGGACTATAAGGCCGTCCCTTAAAAAAAAGGTAACAGAATGAATGGCTAGTATGTGCATCTACTCTGAAAAGGCGTAGCTGTTGATGTCACCAAGCTAGTTATTTTCGCCCTTGTTATGCGTCTATGACCAGCCCTTATGTCTGTGTCAGCAAAATAACGAAACTCAAGAGAAAATATTTCCGCAAAAACCGCAATAAATTTTCGCGCCATTATTACCTGCCTTCAATCCATCAATACTCGAGCCGTTTTTTTTTTGTTATTGTTCACTGCTTCCAAATCCCTTCGTTTTTCCTATATTAACCTTAGAGCCATGGAAAAGACAATTACGTCCTCATTTATTCAGAGATGAACACGGCGGCATACTAACGAAATATGCTCAATAATTTCGATGCTATTTAAAAACACTTTTGTGTATACACACCATAGGCAAACTCTTCCCTGCAACTCCGTATTTTAAAACATTCTGATTTGCGTTAGAACGTTAATGCCTTGCACTTATGTTGTAAAATGTTTTTCTTGCTGTTCGGCACAATTCTACAGCTGGTTTCTTTATTGCACTTACTAAGTACACTGTTTATGTATCTCTAGGTTCAATTTGATGCCGTTTTCAGAATCGGTGTACCTGCCCCTAACGTTTGGCAGTTACGGATTAGTTTGCCATTTCTTTTTCTCCATTGTGGGTCAACCTTCTTCTTACACAGCTGCATAAATACTCAGGTCGCTGCTTCATATTCCTCAGCCGTTTTTCAAAGCACATGTTGCTCCAAGCCTTCCGCACTACAAGGCTCCCTTGATAAACCAAAGTATCAAATACTACGGTGCTACGAAGGACGTCAAATGATGTCTTCGAGTACTGCCTCATTTGTAGTTCTCTTGCGCGTGCTAAAATCTAGAGACGTGAACGTCCAGCACCTATAGATTCCACGAAATGAAGAGTGGCGGGTTTTCTTATAAAAAGCACTGCATTTTTTTTAGTAACAAATCAGAGAGGCTACCATTTCTACCCAGAAATGTCTGCACTGCACTAAATAGGTTCCATACACCTATTGTATATGGGTCATTCCACGCCAACTGTCCCAGCCTTGGCGCTCTACCGCCTGCGATTTGAATGAAAAAAAAAAATTGAGGACTATCTATCCAAAGCAAGAAGTGTTCCGCCAAAATATTTCTGGCGAGAAAATTTCAGTGCCGCAAAGCACATGTGAAGTTTTTCGGAAAGCTCGAAACTATGGCTCGTAAAACGTGTTTTCAAAATATCTCTTCTTCCTAAATTAGGCTAGGACAAAATTTTCCCTACAGAACGATCGTAGGCTTTTCACTTAAAATAAATTTCACGAACGTTAACGCTTTCGTGGGTTTTTTGTGCGGCCCTAAATATGGACAATATGGCCCATATATTGGGGATTTTTTCATATAAAGTCAACATTCAGTGAAATGTAATAGTTTGTATTAATTGATCGCCATGAAGTTTTAATGTAGCCGAAAAATAGTGGAAAAAATGGCGTGAAATGGTGTGTACAGCTGGCGACAAAGTTACAAAAAAGTTCATTTTCGCACATGTATAGTCGTGAATTTAACATTGGGGTGGTCCTAGTAAAATTATGCTAAATAGCGCGTTTAGTAGCGACATTAGTTTTCTACGGACTGAGAAAGTCTTGTCAAATTATTCTTTTGTTTTAAGCAAGAAAAATATTTTTGAAGTTGTGTTCTGCTGGTGTCCATTCGTGCTCGTGTTTTGTCTTCGCAGCAACGCGTCCAGCGGCAAGTACAACTTACACGGGCGCGAGGTTCGCCACGGAACAGATAGACAACGTAATCATTTTTGCCCGTGCTTATTTGAATACATTACTTGCGAGTATTGGCCCGAGTCAGCGAGAAATATTAAACCCGCTAGAGTGAATTTAACCCCATACAGATGTCCATTGAAGGCCGGCATAGTGTGCTTACGCAACAGCAGAAAGTGACACCGATGCGTGCAGCACCCCGCTCCCTGCGCAAAGATTTAAAAATGGGACGAACACTACGATTAAGAAAAATGTCTGTTGCTGTAATAGGAAATACATGTTATACTTTTGCACCAATTCACGGTCACTGGTCAAATATCATCACCTACACACTCATCCCTTATAAATATACTCATCACTTATATACGATTGCGTTGGTTCATAAGTGCAACTTATCCGCTGTGTTAAAGCAACTGATCTGTTTCTTTTCCCACTTTTAAATCCCACTTTAAGTCTGCAGGAAGAGAACCCAAGGTTACAAACCGCAGGCTTATGTTCATACGCTAAAACTATTACTGTAAACACATAATATACAAAAAATTGCGGATAAAAAGTAATGTGATGTCCCCATTAAAAATGCAGGGTCTTCGAAGGCTTTGGTCGTCCAAAGAGCGCGTCTCGAAACGACCAGACATGTTCTTACGAGCTCCAAGGAACTCGTAGGGAAATGAGTTCCTTGTAGCTTTGGCTTAGCGGTTCTAGCGAACAGCGACCACGGGTGTTGGCTCGATTCGGACGCACAAAGAATATATTGTTTTGTTTGTGTGTGCGTTTTTTTCTTAATTTCGCTCAATTGACTTACTGACCAACTCTACCGCTCAACATCTCTCTATAAAGTTCCTGATTCCTGAGTATGAGCTGCCGAGCTGACTAGGCACTTTGCTGGACCTAAAGCTTTTCTTTGAAGCTATCGGTTATATCCTCGCCAGCCGTTGCCGCAATGAGCTCTCAGAAAAGTGCTTCTCTTCGCCTTTCTCCTTTGTGTTTTTCTTGCATGACGAAACTTTACTCTCGGTGATGCTGATACAAAGCGTTTCATAGCGCAAGGGCCAATGATTTCCTCTCAGTAGGCCATGCGCCTGCAAACTATTTGATAACTACAACGTATGCTGTAATGTAGGTTCAATTATCTGTGTCCGGAGTGACCTGGACACGGTTTCGCAAGGAGCTTTCCCTCTTGTATGCATACGCTGGCTGTGAAGATTGAACCTCGAGAGAAAAGAGACTCACTGGAGCACACCGGCTGAACGCAAATAGGCGTGGTATTACGTCCTATTTGTATTCTGTCGTTAGCCTCCAGAAACAGTTGTTGTTATAACTCGTCAGTGGTCACGCTTCGCCGATCGCAAAATAATAGCCCCTGTCATCAGCGAAAGGTTGCGAAAAATTCGCCATGGCGTTGTTTTCCAACCCAACTCCATCGAGCGTCCCTTCCAATAAAAAAGGACTCGCTGACGCCAGCTGTGGCTCGCACATATGCCATGCAGCCGCAGATGGTGGGAAAAGAGCGCCTCCACTGCAGGGCGTGTAACGTGTGTTTGTATGCCCTGTAGCGCCTGAGTCGAGCGAGGGATGTTCTCGGGAAAATCAGCGTGTAAAACATGAGGAGAAAACTAAATTGGGATTTTAAACCCAAGACCAGCCAAAGAAAGAGACAACCGCACAAACTTAACCAGCAACCTGTGTACACGTGTTGCGGCACTTAAGTGTGTGTTCTTAGTCATTGTGCCACTCCACGTCCTCAAGGAAGTATTCTTTGAGGAACGCGGTTCAGTTGACTCAAGTAGCAGAAGCAAACGTACAGATTTCAGGAAGCGTCAATGGGTGGTAAGTACACTCAGATAGCTACTTCCGGACCCTCCCGAAGTGTAAACTAATCGAATTCAGGACAAAAACGACAAAACGAACACGTGTATAAGAAGCAATGTGCAGTATGGTTTGGCATGATAATGCCAAACCACACGGTACATTGCTCTCTCTCACTCTCTCTCTCTCTCTCTCTCTCTCTCTCTCTCCTCTCTCTCTCTATATATATATATATATATATATATATATATATATATATATATATATATATATATATATAATGTATATATATATATATAATATATATATATATATATATATATATATATATATGGCAAGCACTGACATGGGGAACATGTTGGTTAGCTGAAGTGAGCGCCTGAGTGAATAAACATTGCCTTGTAGGCCAAGGTGTTTAAGAGCGTAGGTGGGCGGGGCCTCCTCATTCCAGGAGCCTAGCCCTGTTCACCATGCTCAAGCTGGTCGTCAGGACCTCGGCTAGTAAGCTGGGCCTTCCGTTGATATCTTATTGGCACTAAGATGGGTGGCTTCGAGCCTCGAGCGGAAAAGCAGAATTCCGAACTATTAAAAGAAAGAAACAACTTGGATTTGACCTGAGAGAATACTGTTCCATAAAAAGACAACTTCTTCGCGTAGCAATATTTTTATGCCAGTTCTGAGTTAATAAAGAGAAACGCTTTCCTGGACACATAACGTCGACTCGCAGGTCATCTCATATTAAATGGCATCTTTGATTTGTTTGATTCTCTTCTATTTAGCGTTTGGATACACGTGGCGCTGGGTTATGTGCATACAGATCCTTGGTCAACCCTCCACAATCGACAATTGCCACTGTTACGAAAGGCGCAGAAAATCGGGAAATGTATTGACAGATTGATTGCACTTATTGGTTCATGTCCACCTCGCATCACGATTCTTTTCTATACAAAGGGAGAGAGAGAGAGAGGACAAAATATCAGCTAACATTGCCATTTTAAGGAAGGCCTTCCCTAAATCTCATATATGGTCATTTGTGAAGGAGATTTGACTTCAGGACTCGAGAAACATATCGATACTGACCTCCAGAATGACTGAAATCCGGACGCCCATCCTGAATTGTCAAGTTTCTATTCTGCGGTTATGTTTCAAGACTTGGTGACCCCATGGGGAAAAGAATGCTGGAGGCAAATCAGGTCTGTGTAGCTCATGGACATACTTATTAAGAAAAAAAAAAGATATGGGACAAAGACAGTCATGTGCGGGCCGGGCCGCTAGCTTTTGTGCTATTCAACTGGGAAGCGCCGGAGCGTTTGCAAGTTCCTCTATCATTTTTTCATATTTAGCGGGCTTTCTTTATCAGCCGGAAAAAATGAGCGCGCAATTAGCACGTTGTTGAAAGTAGCGCAGTTAGATGCCATTTGAACATGCCTACATACGCCTCATTGACATTTTGACAATTAGGCAAGTACTTGTCGAGTTAGAAATATAATTATGACTAATTAATTAAACCTCATTAACGAGAAAAATAGCAGTGGCTACTCTAGTGTACTAGGAACAATATGCTGTAGGTTTGATTCGCGTAACGCCGTTCCTCTTTTTTTAAATCGTGCTGCGTGATAGCTGGGACACCCTGTATATCAACCAAATAAAACGATCAAGGTGCCCTATGCTTTCCTCGTGTTTTCATTGTCTGTAGGCCTCACATGATTGTGACTAACAGAATTCGGGCCTTTTAGTTCGCCCATCTTCTCGTTCACTGTCTGGTGGAAAGAGCCTCTTCTTATTGTGTATGTGCCATGAAACTGTACGCTTGGCCTGCATCTGGCGGGCCGTTCAAAACGCTTGTTTGTAGCTTGCTTGTTCCCACGCAGCTGCTTTACGGCAGAGGTTGGACAACAGCAGCGCGAAAACAATGGATATACCTGACGGTGTTTACTATCGCGTCTCAATGGCGGATCCGTGCGACGGTTTTTTGCCTCACTTTATGGATTCCTCACGGACGCCTTCTAGACTATTCATGTGTGCGAGTGTTCTTTTCTCGTTACGTATAGTTCGCCTGTTTCCTGCTATCATATAAAACTTTCCGTTGGCGGAATGGGAATTCGTTCGCGACCAAGCATATCGACATCGGAACTGATTCATGCATCGTCGCTCTATGTTGTTGCAGTTGAGTTACAAAGAAAAAAAAAAGATAACTATATGCAACCGCATGAGCTGGACGACTGTGAACGCTGTGCTTGACCGCTTAATAACTGATTGAACGCGTAAGTATTTTCCCGCAGTAAATACACAATTTATTTCACGGCCGCTTCGTATCACAGCACACTCGCGTTCACTTGTCTCTCTTCGGAGTGCCGACTTCACCGACCTGTAGGAGTGCACATCTTGTCGAGATACTTAGTAAGAACACCACCATTTTTGTGCGTGCAGAATCGATGAAGGCTGCATCGCACATAAGTTAACTTGCAACGACAAGCGAATGTACCGTAAGGGCCAGAAACTCTGGCCGTGCCGACAACCAATGAGCCAAGTCCACGGATCCGTGCGGCTGAGCTGCGTCAACAGCAGGCGGAGGCGCGACCGACCCAGACAACACTCTGCGCAGCCTCATCGACACTATATCTACCCTATCTGTCGCGTGAATGTGGTTCCGCGTGCACCCTCGCCGCGTGTATATCCTATAGCGCTGACGCGACGTCTTTCAGCCTTGCTGACGTGCTGTTCGTGCAGCTATATGGATATCCTTCCGCTTCAGAAAGAAGCGAGGACAGTCCCAGCTGATAGCAACCAAGAAATAAAAATGGGACTCGCTTACGCGAACTAAAATCGCTGTATGTTTATGGACATTGTGCACGCTGTTGCAAGAGAACTCGTTTTTCTGTCTTTAAAAAAAGAAAAAAAATTATATATATATATATATATATATATATATATATATATATATATATATATATATATATATATATATATATATATATATATATATATATATATGGCTCCTACTAGAATGGAGTAGCCACTGCTCATTTTTTCGTCAGTGAGGTTTAGTTAATTAGTCATAACTATATTTGTAACTCGACAAGTACTCACCTAATTTTCAAAATGTCAATGAGGCGTATGTAGACCTGTTTAAATGACACCTAACTGCGCTATTTTCAATAACGTGCTATTTGCGCGCTCATTTTTTTCCGGTTGACCAAGAAAGCCCGCAAAATATGAAAAGTGACACGTGACTACGCCGATGCGCGCCTAAGGAACCAGTGCCCTCAAAGAGGCTGACTATGAGGTAGCCAGTATCAAGGAAAGAATGCAGACAGATAAAAAAAGATATGGGTCGCCCTATCTGCCACTCCCCGGCCGAAGAAACACACCGCTTTTTGATTTTACAGTCAGGCCGTAATCAGAACAGCGCTCCTGCCGCGTTATGAATGAGAACAGTCGGCCGTGAGATATGAATGATGATAGTGGCGTACTAACGGAATGAATCCCAGCGACACTGCGACGCATTTTGTTGGCGCCCGACTTGCACCCTTGCCAAAATGCGGAATGGTGTCTCTGGCAACGGACAACAGTCAAAGCGGTTGTTCGCAGTAAGCTTACTTGAGGGCACTGGTTTCCTTCGCGGGTGGGGGCGTAGTCACGTGTTGTTTTGTAGCGTTAGCTACACTTGCGTAGCCGGAGCCGATTTCGCGTGGATCCTCATGAGCCGTGCTGCGCATGCGCGAGGATCAGTGATGTCACACAGCTGGCTCACCGGAGCCGGCATCTCACCCGCTCTTCGCCACCGCCGCGCGCGACTCGCCGCTGCTGGTGTGCGCATTCGAGAGGAGTGACGTCGTAGCCATGGCAGACACACTGGCGCCGGCGCGCGCGCAGCCATTCGCCTTCGCTGTGCAGTCGCCGTCTGGCACTGTGCTGGAGCCGCTTGATTGCGCCTCTGTCTGGCGTTTGCAGGTGGGTAACGCCATGGAGAAGGGGAGCGCAAATGCTGCTCGACGGCGCAGAAGAGCCGAGAAGCTTATCTCATCGGATCCCGAAGTAGTTGCCTGGCAATTAGCGGTTCAGCGTACGAAGAATGAACAGAAGAAGGCAAATAATCCTAGACAATCTGGAAAGCTAAGAATAATCAGCTGAACCTTTGCTAACGCTACGTATATCCTGGCATAGCCGAGCTAAGCCACTGCAAATTTTTTCATATTTCGCGGGCTCTCTTTATCAGCCGGAAACAATGAGCACGTAATTAGTACTTTGTTTAAAATTGCGCAGTTAGATGTCGTTTGAACATGCCTAGATATGCCTCAATGGCATTTTCATAATTACGCGAGCACTTGTCGAGTTATAAATATAATTATGACTATATATATATATATATATATATATATATATATATATATATATATATATATATATATATATATATATATATATATAAAGAAAGGGCATCGGCCTTTATCAAATATGACATTATGACATTGCGTTCGGGTTTAAGTACAGAGATTCCCGCAATACAGACACAGATGCACACACCGTCGCGATTCGTTGGAACGGGACAAGGGGAGGGGCCAGAACAACAACAACAGAAAAAAAGTACATATTGACATACACAGTGTCGCAATTTGTTAGAACTTGACAAGAGGCGGGGTCAGAACACACAAACAAACAAGAAATAAATAGTAAATAGACAGGGCGAAAGAAACAGGGCTACGTGTGTGGTTCGGGAAAGAAAAAGTTAACGAGTGACAAAGGCAAGAACGCGATTACGGCGCTAAAAGGGGAGATCCATACACTTCGGGATGAAAGGGAAATATGGTCACGGAGGCCGGACGTCAACGCACAGCGCGTGTGTCTTTGTTCAGCACGTTATCTTGTAGAAGCGCGCCGAAAGTCGTTAAGTACGTGCCGACCCGTGCATCTGAGGGATGGGGTTCGGTGTGGCTATTGAAGCCGACCGCTTACCTCGGAGGCCTTGCAGGCGCTGGCGGCACTCATCAAGGACCGCCCGCAAAGTCACAGATGCAGCTCACCGGTGCACAATATCGAGAACAGATGCAGGATATAATAGGACTTTTTGGGGACTAGTTGGTGCATACTGACACAAATTACCTAGTGTTTGTCCTCTTGTGTACGTTCCTTGTGTGCCATATCTGTATTGCGTCAAGCAATTCTTTTGGCCAGGATGCAGGATAGGCGGAATAAGGGAGTAAATCAGACATTTCCTTCAACAAATGAGCCATTATATATAACATGCCCACATACATACACATACACACGTATACACATATATATCAATGTATATAATCACGCACATACATACATATACACACACGTACGCATAGAAAGCAACAACCGATGTTCAAGCGACCGCCAAAGGGTTACAACGTTACATCATCTGTACACGGAGGAAGGAGCACGCACGCCGATTCACAAAGGAATAATAATGAAATGACGAAATAATATTAATGAAGGAAATATGTGACTTTCTACACCGATACCCGTAATCACGTACACTACAGAAATGAAAGGGATATGCATTCTTCAAATTCTGCATTCCGAACATACACGTGAAGTTTTTGGGCATCGGTCACTTAGTTGCCTGCGGAATTGGATTTTTCTGGTTCGTTGCAGGCCATACACGATAGTCGGCCTATGCTTTCATTTATGCCACCAGAGACACTGTTAAACTTGTGGATGAGGTACGATTCACGAGCCTCCCGGTCATAGTGTGTTTTGAAATTGGATTGAAGTACCACAACAGAAAATGTGTGGAAGGGGTGGCCAAGATTATTAACATGTTTGGAGAAAGGAATGTGTGGCAGGGACTTTACGTGTGCTCTGTGGTTGTTTATTCTCATTCTGAACGCCAGTCTCAGTTTGACCAATGTAGTGGGCATGGCATAAGGTACATTCAAGAAGGTATATGATGTTTGCACTGTCACAGTTGAAGTTTCCTCTTATCTGATAAGAAAATCATGACGCGGTACTGGTGACGGTGGACACTTTGTTCATCATTGGACAGAGTTTTCACATAGGCTTGTCGCATGGGCCGCTGCCTGTGAATTCAGGAGTGTTGACTTTAGAGGACGTTACAATATTTCTAATGTTCCTCGCCCGTCTGTAAACAACGCGTGGAGGTTCCGGGAGTACACATCGTAGCTTTTCGCTTTCAAGCAGAATGTTGTGGTGCCTTCTGAGGATCCGGTTTATGTTAGGGGAAGAGGCTGAATATGTTAGAATAGGATTGGCAGTAGTATTTGCGGGTTCGAATTTTGTGTTTTTTATCAGGTGGCGACGGTCCTGTTTTTCAGATTTCTTAATCGCGTCGTTGATGACAGAATGTGGGTGTTGTTGCCGTGTGAGGTCATTGCTTAGTTTTTGACAGTTGGAGGCGAAATCGGCCGAAAATATATATATATATATATATATATATATATATATATATATATATATATATATATATATATATATATATATATATATATATATATATATATATATATATATATATGCACACGCGTAAACCTTACTCTTCGCACATCCTGCAGTGTACAAAACGGCCGCAACGGCACTAGAAAAGCAATCCGAGCAGAATGACCATCATGCGACGCATATCTAGAATAACTCCCGTATCAGTGAACAGTACGAATGCGCACGCATTTGCCGCTCATGCACCTAAAATACTTACATACCCACATTAGTGAGGCTGCACCGCAGCGTATACGGCTAGCTATTCAGCTAGCGCACAAGTTACAGATAACTTTGTGGCGCCAGTTTCGACGTAGAAAGTCGCACTGCAGAACGACACCTGTGGGATGATTAGGTCTGCTTCACGAGCCTTCAGAAAAGTGTCAGTGTAATGTCATTTAGGCAAGATCGAAACGCTCGGAATGCGTGCAAAGAATCCTGACATTGAAATATGCGTAAACAAAGGACCCGTCACCTACGAGCAGGCGAAATTTCATCATACACCCCCCCCCCTTCATCTACCCCGAAATTTTTTAATTTTGCAAGGGTATACAGGGTGTCCCAGCTATCACGTAGCACGATTTAAAAAAGGAGGAACGTCGTTACGCGAAGCACAGCTAGTGCATATTGTTCCCAGTATACTGTAGTAGCCACTACTAATTTTTCCGTTAATGAGGCTTAGTTAATTAATCCTAATTATGTTTATAACTTCACAAGCACTTGCCTAATCATTAAAACGTGAATGAGGCATATGTAGGCATGCTCAAATGACATCTAACTGCGCTATTTTCAGCAACGTACTAATTACGTGTTCATTTTTTCTGGCCGATAAAAAAAGTCCGTGAAATACAAAAAGAACCATGTGAGAGAGAGAGAGAGAGATACAGAGAGAACAACTTTATTGAGGTCCGTTACAGACGTGGAGAATAGCGTCCCCCGCGCCCACCCGGCTATTACCACGCTCCCACCCGCAAAAGGTTGGAACGTAGTCTCGTCTTGCTACCTCACAGTGAGCCTGTTTGCGGGTGCAGCTTCCTGATGCGCTGCAGTCTAGTCACGTGTCAATTTTCATATTTTCAATTACCTGATGAAACGCTGATATCTGTAAGATATCATGCGGGCATCTTTGCGTCTCGTACTCTACGATTCCACGTGTATGTTCTCGATTCTAGTCGCAATCTTGAACTTTCGCGCATCTTTGAAAAAAGCGACTGATTTTTTTTTTGCCTCTGTACTGTCTATGAGAACGCAGGAATGAAATGAACGGAATTAAACACCGCGCTCAGCGAGCGCTATATTTGGGCCACCAGAATTCAGAAAACACACGCAGTCGCAAAGCCAGACGATGTTTGACGGGGGAATATCGTAGCTAACGATCCTTATATGCATATGAGCGCGCACTTTTAGAGCGGTGCACGTGAGCGCTTGTTTGTTTGTGCAAGGTTCATTGCAGCATTATACTACATATCTAGGACAAAATGCAGTCGCTCATTAGGGCTGCTAAGGTATGCAGCCCCAGGGGTCGAGGCAATCGGCAGACACATACCACGAATGAAGTGGATGAGTTGTTAGACGGGTGTCCCTTTCATATATGAAAGCGGGAAACACACGCGAGGAGAATGAAGGGCCGTTTGACGTCATTCGAAGCCCTCGTGTGAAGTGCAAAGTAGCTGCAACCTAATCCTCACCGGGAACGCGTGAGGGGGGGGGGGGATGTTGGCATTGTTCGCAGGTGCCTTATCATCCATCATGCGATTTTCGTGCTTGTTTTGTGCTTTTCTTTACTGAAACGAATACTGAGCTCTATGTTGTATGCCTGATTGTAAAGACATATGTCGTTTGCCTTGAGTTAAAAGGCCACTAAACAACCCAGAGGTCGAAATTTAGTTGTGGCGTTGCAGTTGTGCACGAGTCTGCAGCGAACGCTAGCGGAGTTACACGCGTTTGCTCATTTCGTTCTTTCCTTCGCTACGCAGCGTTCGTCGGCTCGTCCGTCCACCTCTCCGAATGCCCTTCCTCAGCGTCCGAGGTGAAAACGCAAGGAGTGCGCGCATCTGCTGAGGAGCACGCGAGCGTCTGTGGTGAGTAGTAGCTAGGAGTTGCCCAATTTCTGTGGCACAAACGCGCTATTGGAGTTTTGTGCTGACGCCACGAAATTTTCAGACCAACGAGAGTAGTCTAAAAAGCAGTCTAAATGGCAACAAATGAACGATATAGCAATATTTTGCTGCAAAATTAACACTATTTTGTGCTTTGATCGGTGTCGTACTTTGTTGCATGGGCGTAATGACGATGACTAGACTTGAAGAGCAAGCGGTTCCTCCTAGCAACAGGCGCACTGTCCTGGACTGTCCGCAGCGTTTTCTTGTTCCTGACATCTGATGATGATGATGATGCTCCTGGGATGATTGGCACCTACCCACTCCGGGGAATCGGCCAAGAGTCGGGCGGATCATATCATCTGGAATTTTTGAGTGCTAATACATGTTACAGAGTCAATTAGTATGAAGGGTTATTTTTAATGAATACCAGTTTTAGACTAGGCCACGTTACATAACCTCGCAAATGACCAAGAATCATTATGTCATTATGACATAATTTAAAAATTATTAGCAGTTGATGTGTCGAATAAGACGATTTGATTGGCATATGAATTTCTCTATAGCACTGCATATATTCCCGTCCGAGTGCCCCAGCACAGAAGCCCCAAATGACAAGTACAGTTGAAGTAACTGGCAGACCTAGGCGCCACATCACAATTTCAATAGTTCGTTTTCCGAGAGAGGAAAAACTTTGGCAGCCCAGCAAGAAATGTTCGAGTGTTTCTACCCCATTGCAAAAGGAACATATAGGAGAGATCGCCAGACCAGCTCTGCGCATGTATAAATTAAGAGCTGGGATTCTACATCGCAGTCTTCAGCTCTTCTTCTTCTCAGCAGAAAGAAGTAGGAAAGTCGGCCTCTCACTCTTTCCATTCGAGTTTTGCCCTATATATACAATATCACGTCCTTCAGTAAGTACCAATTTGGCCAAGAAAAAAACAATTGTGGAGCGAAAGCATGATAACAAAGCAACTAAGTTACAAATGAAACAGACTGGACGCAGCAAGTTTGATTGTTTTGGTCCCGATTGTTGACGCAGCGCTGGTGTAATGGATCTTGGCTCAGTTTGATTCAAACAGGTGCATGATTTGGCTTATTTTTTTATTCGAAACTGTTTTTTTAGGCCACGTTGAATTCAGGAATTGCCCCAATTCGATTACAAACGTTTTAAATGTGAAAGACACTTAGGATTGCTTTACGTTTCCATGAAATATAACCCAGTTTCGGTTTCTGGATATAGCTCATTTAGAAAGAAGATAAAAAAACGCCACAAATATTTATACCAAGGTCCGAACAGCGCACATTGCTAAGAAATATTTTGATCGTTGGTTTACGACACCGTGTAAGATATATACTTTTGAGGTGGGGACACTATACACGGCTTGCTTGCAAGGCGCGATCGACCAGATAAGATAGCAACAGCACGGGCCCATCGGTACGTTTAACGGCAGCGGACATCTATCGGCGGTACGACAACACTTGAACACGAAAACTAAGAAATATTTAGCACTTAAAAGGATTTATCTTCCGTTGCTGTAGCAACCGGCACTTCGCGGGAAATACGAAATGATTGCGCCGTGCGCCGAAAGTAGGTCAGTGCCGCAGAGAGGAAGGCGCATGTTTCGCGCGCGTCCGACAGCTGGTCAGAGGCGCCGAGTTCAACACGCGACCGTCTGGTCATTGAATTCGGATTTCCCGCAAAGCGCCGGTTTGACACACGCACGCAGACAATTCCGTTGAGAGTCGTAGGTTGGAGAGCGGCACAGAATGCGGTGTATAGATTCACTACACGTGCGAAATAATGGCATGCGGGTCTGTCGGCCAAACGGAATGATTATGAGCTTGCGTGAATGGCGACGCTCAAATGCACGAGGATCCCTAAAATTGCTTTACGACGAATTCTTAGGTTAGAAGGACACAACTCTGAGAACAGAGTCCCACGACTGCGACGTTTTAAACTGTGCGCTCAAGAGACACCAAATGAAAAAGCACACAACTCTACAGACTTCACCTGCGTTGTGGGCGTGTGTGCTTTTCGTTCTCATCTTGCGTTACTTTAGCACGAGATAAAAATGTCTGCGCTCCTGGAAAACTCACCGAACTAGCCAAAATTTCTTATCTAATTGTTATACGAAAAAACAGGGAGGCTTCGTCCTTTGCTTGAGCCGCTTGACATTTTCTATCGTAAATATCGGGTCTTCTCTTGGCGTCAAGATCGCTTCATCGTAGCTCGGTTTAGTGGGCAATCAACGTATCACCTCAGCGAAAGATAACCTAAATGTTTAAGTAATACTAGCTGTTGGGGTTTAACGTCTCAAAACCACGATATGATTATGAGGGACGCCGTAGTGGCGAGCTCTGGAAATTTCGACCACTTGGGTTTCTTTAACGTGCGCCTAAACCTAAGTACACGGGCCTAAAGCATTTTCGGCTCCATCGAAAATGAGGCCGCCGCGGACGGGGTTCGATCCCGCGACCTTTGGGTCAGCAATCGAGCACCATAGCCACTAGACCACCGTGGCGTTTTTTTTTTTTTTTGTTAAGTGAAAGACTTTCCTATACGACGAGCCGTTTCTCCTTGGTTGTGTTTACCGATGAGCGCGGTCTTGTTTTGTACGAAAAAATGCGTCGTCGGACGCGCGTGCAAGCAACCATGCACCTTTACGGTGCGCGTGCACAGCCAGCACGCGGCGTTGTGGAAACGGCCGTGGGAAGCAGGCCGGCTGCTGCGACACTCTCGTGCGGCTATTTTGCATTGCTAGCTCGCTCGGCGCCCTCTCCTTTCTACTTATTACGCTCTCTTCACCCACCGGCTTGTACGACATCAGCACTTTTTGCGCGTAAAATTGCACAAGCCGGACGGGAAACACTTGGCGCCGCCGTGTGTTTGTAATGGCGCTGCTGTATAATACAAGCGGCACGCAGGTCGAAAACAAGTGTGACGCTTGAGGGAGCACATTACGTCAATGAGCGCGGCAAAAGAAAAAAAAACGCTTAACGCGCTCGCTTTTTCAGCAATTCAACAAGCGAACGCACGCAGCAAAACATTCTATTGAATGTACTTGACTTGTTCAATGTGAACGGGTTCAGTGATGTTTACTGACCAAATGATGACTGCGGACAGCTCCTAATAGAGCTCGAACGTAACCTAATAGAGTACTCAATCTGTACTCAATCGGGGCTTTGACTAAGGCTGTCGATAATGTACTTACAACTTCTCGTGTTTCTACTCTCTGGCCTCGTTGTATCACGCAGCAAGCTTCTTAGTTTCTGCGTTGCCTGCCTTGGCTCTGCGGGTAGCTACATATGTCAGTATGCTACAGGAACGCCTTACTCTTTCCTCGCGAACAAACGTTCTCCAGGTCTTCTAAACCATTATTCAATATCAGGTACTCATCGATAAGTATAAAGGCCCCTTGAAACAGGACTGTATGAATGACACGGCACCATCATGGAGGCCAACTTTTTCAAGAGAAGCTGTATTGACCGACCTCTGTAGCTGGTGATGCTGTTCAAAAAAAAAAAAAAAAAAAAAACCCTCCTCACCCACAGCTGGCGCGCACACAAAAATAATAAATAAAACAAAATAAATTTTCGTTTCGAGGCTGGGGTTTGAACCCGGGTCCCCCCTGGCCCGAAAGCGAGAACACTAGGCCACGCGCCCAAGCTTGCCTAACGTGAACTGAACTGAAGCACACGAATGCGTTCTACCGACGGTGCGAAAAACAATTGGGAAGCAGTACACTTGCTGCGGGCGCTTCGTTGAAATATTTCGTGTTAGCGGACCATAAGCGATCTGCTGGACAACGAGTATACGGTTGACATCAGGAATTGCACATTTCAGGAAAATTCCGACTTCGACAAAGTTGAATGCCTAATCCGCGCGTTTCCATGATCGCGTGATGGTGTTTTCATTGTGCCGTTCTACAGGCTGAAGAAGGCTGGAAAGAACACGACAGACGCCATGCCGATTCAGGACGAAAACAGCGTTCCGGGGACCGCCGCTACCTATAAAGAACGAAGGAAAGAAAGAAAGAAAGAAAGAAAGAAAGAAAGAAAGAAAGAAAGAAAGAAAGAAAGAAAGAAAGAAGGAAGGAAAGAAAGAAGAAAAGAAAGAAAGAAAGGAAGAAAGAAGAGAAGAAAGAAAGAAAGAAAGAAGAAAGAAAGAAAGAAAGAAAGAAAGAAAGAAAGAAAGAAAGAAAGAAAGAAAGAAAGAAAGAAAGAAAGAAAGAAAGAAAGAAAGAAAGAAAGAAAGAAAGAAAGAAAAGTAGTAAGTCAGGCACGCCCGCGCCAAGCTTCGTGGGCTCCTGAATTTGTATTTTGCCCTTGACCTAATAGTTAAATTAAAAATGCCACCATAAGGTTGTCTGAATAAGTAATTAAACAGAGTTGCTTGAAATTGGACGGCCTTATTCGCTAATGTTACGCTTTGCGACTGCATATGACCGGTACCTTTTCTTACTTAACTCTCTAGTATATACGCAGACTACCCTTTGAATTCCGCCCCAACTTCCAGTTCGTTCATATAGTCGCATAAACAATGTTCATGAAATGTTCTTACACAGAGTTCGAGCTGTCGGCCGAATATCGAAACTTTCTGTTCAGCGCACAGCTGTTCGCATAAGGCAAGTCCAGCTATCAAGGAAATTATCTGACCAATATTTGACCACCGATACGTGGGATTCCAGCGAATTACCCGAGTACAGGCTCTTTCACCGTCACCTCATTCGCAATTGGCGTTAACAACCCCCCGTCCACAAGAAATCTTCAAAAGCACGGATAATTGCGAACATGTACAAACTTGAGAGGCGTGATTCCGCCCCGTGTCAGGCCCCATTTTTACGCATAAATGTTATCTAAAAATGCCGATTGCTCTTTCTCACGTTCCAGGGAATCCATCTGCTACTACACCTGATAAAATTTGCGGACTTGCGCAGGTCAGAGCACTGTGCAACGTGCCACCGAGAGGAAAAATAAAGTGGAATGTGCAGAATTGGCTCGCGAACCGTTACATCTATTTCTTAATTTCTACGAACCATAACTGAGCCGGAAAGAAGCCAAAGCGCGTGGAACTTGAACTCGAACCAATCCGGTATTTTCGTCGGTTTGACAGCCTGTTAATAATAATAATTGCTGGGGTTTAACGTCCCAAAACCACAATATGATTATGAGGGATGCCGTATAGTGGAGGGCTCCGGAAATTTCGACCACCTGGGGTTCCTTAACGTGCACCTAAACCTAACTACATGGGCCACAAACATTTTCGCCTCCATCGAAAATCCGGCCGCCGCGGTCGGGATTCGATCCCGCGACCTTCGGGTCAGCAATCAAGCACCATAACTACTAGACCAAAGGTGGCAGGTATTCGACAGCCTTATTGTGAATGAAATGTTCAGAAATAAGACAGAATACGCTGTCGCCAGACGGAGGATGGAGTTCGTTAGGAAACTGCATCCGCTGTGTATTGACGCAAACAGATGGCCGCTGCTTCTTGCCGACGCCGCCACCTAAAACGACAAGTTCAGCCACAGTGTGAGCCAGATGTCAGTAAGACGAAGAAATACTAGGTAGCATGTGATTTCGCCAGTGCTAGTCGCAGCTAAGGCACCGGACAGGATGGCATCGAGTTAACGTCCTGCATATGCGCTATAGAGTGTCGCCGTTGACGCGCCCAACCAGCGTGACTGGTCGGCACTTTCGTGATGCCTTATTTGCTTTTTCCCCGACTGGACGAGTGGCCATCATCACTTACTGAGACAATGGATATGACGGAAGAACGTCGGCCATTGTTCCTCGGCAAGACATTTGACACTGTACGCTCGACGACAAGGAAAAAAAAAAGGAAAATAAAAGCACCTTGGGTATAGGACATCACGGCGGGAAATGGGACAGGCGCATCGGACGACAAACGTGTTGGTATAAGATAGATTGAACCGGGGTTGGAATGGGTGTCTAGGTGTCACTGCACATCCGCAGAATGACACGGGATGAAGAAAGCGACTGAAGGAAAGGCATAGCGCACTCAATAAGACGCGCATCCGGTTTGCTACCCTACACTGGGGATAAGGGCATGGGAAATAAGAAGGAGGAGAAAGTGAAGCACTGCACGCGCACACAAGGACACCCAGCAGGACTACAATCGGTAACCGAGGTCGGTGTACCCCAAGAACAGCAGCAGTGCACGAACAAATGTCTGTGCCATCGACGAACGTGGGCAGGGTTTCGTTTCCGTAAAATGTTGTTCTCGACTCCAGTCAGAACGCATAAGCATTCGATAGTTTCTTGAGACCTATACTCGGGGACAACTTTCTGTGGCAATGAAGGGAAAGCTACGGGGGCGGAGCGTCCGCACATGTACTGCTACGCGAAGTATTCCGGTTTGGCGCGCGTCTCGTAACGCCGTGGAAAGTGATGGCCAGCGTTGCATTTCGACGCGAACGCTGCTTAGCGTCTAAGGTACGGGCAAAAGGCGCGACTTTTTCACGCACGCAAAAACGCAAAGTGACAACGTATAAAGTAAAAGAAATAAAAATATCTCGCTTGTGTGCGCTGCGTTCCGTCTCAAAAAGCTACATGTAGAAAATGAAGGAGTATTTTGTATATCTCACGTAGAAAATACGGACGCAATTGTGGGACTACATTCATAAGTGGTAGGATACGTGCATTGTGGCTATGTAGCTTTCCCTTCATTGCCACAGAAAGTTGTTCCCGGGTATACTTGTGTCGCACTTTGATATGACGGTCATACACGGCGTAAAATGGCTCGCCAACACACAGGCAATTCGGTACAGTGTTGCATCGCCGCTGGAAAGGTTAGTCGGTACCTCGAGGCGTAAAAGAGGGTACGTAGGCAGCAAATATAAATACGCTTGGAGAGCTCCATTGAGTGTGAACAAGCAGCACGTTCTCTTGCAGCATCCGTCCTCGCCAGCGGAATTGGAATAGTGTGGGTACCTCAGGTGGCCAGACCCCTTGTCGGCGGGGTCGCCACCGACACTGCCACAGTGACCCAGAGGCCGCTCAATTAGATGACATCGTGCGATCGTGCCCTTTTTATACATCATCATGGTCACTTCCTCTTATTCTAAATGTCGCCTGCTTATACGTATTGTGACGTAAAACACATCTGAAGCTCCAATGAGCTGCTTTTGAATCCCAAAATAGCTTATTTTTAGCAATTCCTGGAATACCCAAGAGCGCATGTCACCTGTCACACGAACTAATGTCCGGAGCTGTTACACAACATTTGCAAATGTTGCTGCTATTCATTTGGTTCTTTTTATGCGCTTTGTTGTGCCCGAAATTGGAGGAGCCGCGAGGTCCTGTCGTAATGTGCTAACGCTGCAGCCTGGTGCTAACGGTACCATCACCATCACCATGATGAAGAAGAAGAAGAAGATTAATCAATCAATCAATCAATCAATCAATCAATCAATCAATCAATCAATCAATCAATCAATCAATCAATCAATCAATCAATCAATCAATCAATGATTTATTCAACGTGCCCAGGAACAACCGTAAGGTCTTTGTGCTGGTGCACGCAAAAAAAAACACAATAAAAATAAACAATACAATACAGACAGTTTTCAGAAATAAAAAGAGCAAAAACACGTAGACAAAGAGAAATGAACACGAAAGGGGAGGAGTAAAATAAGACAACACGAGAAATATTGACGGGGCATAAAAAATTAGATAGCATATATACAACTATGTGGAAAGACTGAGAAGGGAAGACTTTGTACATTGTGCCACACTATGTCAAAACAGTGCAAAGCTCGGATAAAAACAATGATTGTGGGCTATGAAAAACGTCAAGATCAAGAAAATTAGCATTATAGAGACTTTGTATTCTGTGAACGGTAGAGTGTTGGAAGAAGCAGGCGGGTACATGAAACGGTCTGTTCTCTCTGGTTAACTTACGCGGAATTCGAAAATTTACACAATTGAGAAGTACAGGGCAGGATATGATACCGTGGACTAGCTTGTAAAGAAATAAGAGATCAGAGCGATTTCGTCGGCAGTGAAGTGATGGCAGTGATAATAATTCAGCAGTACTTGAACGAGATCCAGAGTCATAATAATAATAATAATAATAATAATAATAATAATAATAATAATAATAATAATAATAATAATAATAATAATAATAATAATAATAATAATAATAATAATAATAAGCCCATATTCTATGTTCACTGCAAGATGAAGGCCTCCCCCAATCACCTCCAAATTAACCTGTCTTACGCGAGCTCATTCCATTTTATGTCCGTGAACTGCTTAATTTCACCACCCCGCCTGACTCTCTACCGGCCTCGGCTGCGTTTCCCATCCCTTGGTATCTATTCCGTCCTTCTCACAGACCATCCGTCATCAAGCGATCAGCAGAGCAGGGTTATGTCATGCAGGTTTTTGACGATAATGGCGGCCGAAGCCCCTGATTTTGCATTCCAAGAACTTTTACAAGAGACTGTGCTGCTCTGTTTCCAGACGTTAATGTCACCCGTGAAGCCATCTTTAGTGCGTTAGATACAGTAGGTCTTGGTGGCAAGATATACAATGTGGGTGTGCAGCTACTTACAGAAGAGATCATTCTACGTGACCAGGGAGACAGTCCCGACAGCTGAGTATTATAGTAGCCGAGGTGTCCCTCAAGGAGGAGTGCTAAGCCCTACGCTTTTCAATCTAACCCTCATTGGACTAGTCGAAAACCTACCAAGCACCGTAGGACATTCTATCTACGCTGACGACATCTGCATTTGGACTTCAGGTGTGACACGGCTTCAGCTTCGCGCCCACCTTCAGAAGGCAGCCGCAATGACGTCATTCTACCTTCGTAAACAAGGTCTCGAGGTGTCTTGCGGAAAATGTGCAGTGGTAGCATACACCAGGAAGCCAATGTCTGCTTATGGCATATCAATTAACGGAGAACTTATATCATTCAGCAGAAGCCAAAGGTTCTTGTGAGTCATAACTGACAGAAACCTGTCTTCAACTCCGCACGTGAACTACGTGAAGAAGCGGCTGACTGCTATATGTCGCATGTTCTGATTCCTTGCAGAAAAAAAAAAAAATGGGGAGTGCCCATACCATCTATGCTACAAATGTACAGGGTGTTGTTTGTGACGTTCCTGCGGTACAGCTTACCTGCAATATCCAAAACCGGCAAGGCTAACCTGCGTACCATTCAAAGCATTCAAACCCAAACTCTTCAGATATGCCTTAGGTTACCCCTCAGCGCGTCAACAGCTGAAACCATTTCCATCGCTCAAGATTGCTCAATCATGACACAGATTATCACCGAGACAATGCGTACGTACATCAGGCATTATGCCAGGACCCCTTCCCACCACCTAGCGAGCCTCGCAGCTGAAAGGCCACGCACGACATATAGTGCCACTGTCGGCAAACATCGCTCATAATTTACTGCGGGGTACGCCCCTGCGTCGAAACCAGTGTTCCCTCCGTGGTGCTTGAGCCCCCCACGAGTTCACCTAACGATTCCGGTAGTGCGCAATAAGTCAGACCTACCGACACATGCGTTGAAACAATTGCGCCTATTCCTACTGTACGAAAACTACAGTAACCACGTTCACATCTGTACGAATGGCTCGACTACGTCCTCCACTTCTGGTGGTGCGGTGGTTATACCATCACAAGGGACAACTCTGCGTCTTAAGACTTCACATGCGACGACGTCTACGGCGGCAGAACTCGCGGCTCTGCGCAGTGCACTAGAATTTATTTATTCTGAAGGACGAAGTAAATGGGCTGTGTTTTCTGACTCAAAACCGGCGTTACAGTGCCTGCGGTCAGTTCTCCAACGCGGATGTCACGGACAGTTGATGTATTGAACCGTGAAACTTCACCACCAGGTAATACAAGAGGGCCACGATATTGACTTTCAGTAGTTACCTGGCCATTGTGGTATCGGTGGAAATAATTCCACAAATAACGCTGCTCGCGCATCACATTAGGAAACAAACATCGTTCCAATTTCGTTTTCAAGAACAGACGCTGCGAGGCAGATTCGACAACTGGCCCGCAGTCTCACATTGACGTAGTGGAACGCGCCAAACATAAGGCATACCAGACTGCATCAAATGAACCCTTCACTGCAACTCCGACCTCCATCCTGCCTTCATCGACGCGAAGCTTCGCTTCTCTGTCGCCTTTGGTTGGGAGTTGCTTTTACAAAGGCATATACAATGTTAATCAGAATGACTGACAGCGAAGAAAACATCGAACACTTGCTGTGCCACTGTCCTCCTTTTACCTCGGAGAGACAAGTACTGTCCAACGCACTGCGGCGACCGGATGATCGGCCAATTTCCGTGCAGGTGCTACTACAGCACCGCCCACACCTCTCGACGGTTCACAAGGCAGTGAAAGAACTCTTGTGCTTTTTGAGGACGACAGGCTTGTGCGAACGCCTCTGACTTGTGGTGTAATCCCGCACGCTGCAGTGAATACTCTGCCTCTCTCTCTCTCTTCTTTCTTTTTCCCTTCCTTCCTCTCTCTCATCTTTCTATTCCCCTTCCCCCATCCACCTGGGTAGGGTAGCCAACCAGAAGTTTTCCTGGATAAATTTTCTGCCTTCTCCTTTTCTGTTTCCTTCCTCCTTCCCATAGTTACTACCGGAAAGTCAGGGACTATAGACAGGCCAATATGAGAGGCACGTCATCAATTGATTTTCATTTTTTCATTCATTGTGGAGCATGTTGTCTTTTGACTCGAACCAACGGGGTGAGGGTGGGAGGCAGGGCCGCGATGAAACTTTGCTCCCCCTAATCGAGAACCCTGCGCAAGCCTATGCTGTCAACTCATGAGAGACTGAGGCGGAACAATCGCCGGCTATGAATGCCCGTCTAACACCGCCTGCTGCAACATCATCACTGCCACCAGCACCACCACAAGAATGTTAACATGCTAATTCAAACAAATAAAAATGCTGTATCGGCTCCTTGTATTGTCTTTAATAACTACATAGCTTGGACGGCAGAAAGCGCACAGCGCAAAGCTATTCATAAGTTGTGAACAAACAAAACGTTGTTTCTTCACGACAAATTCTTCAAAACTGCTCTCATAACATATTGCTTGAAATTTTTTGTACTACAATATAGACAGGTCTATAGTATTAGGGCGGTCGCGAAGGACGTGTTATAGCAGATGACGCCGTGTGAGTTTCGGGCGTGCTGCTCACCGAATGTACTCCTACTCGATACCTCTTAGCGAGCGCCATGCTCGTGACCCGTACAGGGTCGCCTGCCATAGGCGTGCGCAGGGTTCCCCTTCAGTGAGGGGCGGAGGTTCATCGCGGCGCCCCCCCCCCCCTCCACTCCGTGTTAAGTTAATGTACGTATGGGGCAGATTTTGCACACCCCTCTTCTTAGGCAACAAGGGGGGGGGGCATCTGCCCTCTCCCCCCACCCCCCGATGCGCACGCCTATGTCACCCATGCCGGGTAAGCACGACGCTTGTCGGTGCTTACCCGATACCAGCGACATGCCTGCTTCGCAAGCTGTCGCTTCCATTTATTTTTTAACTGAAACTGGGCGACCCCCATTGCACGGCAAGGCAGAAGTACCCGGCAGACATCGAGAAAACACCGTAAAAAATTGAGCATTCTGTGTCAATAGCGAAGGCAGATGCGGCGAGATGTTGCTCTCCTCATCTTATTATTGGTGTGTGAACGAGGTTCCTGAAGAACATTTTATCCTGTGGAGTTGCCGTTTTGGGTTACTGCTGCAATTTGGCATCTGCCAATGCGCAGGCGAGGAATAGCGCGCGTGCAGTCCTTCAGTGCAGCTCCCGCAATGCAGTAGACCAGAGCGCCATTTGCTTTCGAAATGCTTAGTTTTCGTCGCTGCCTCAGCAGCTGGTGTAGGAGACATTGGTGTATATAATAAATGAAGAAAGCCTCAGAGCTATCACTGTGTAACTGACAGTGGGATCTAACCTTCAGCAGTCTTCCAGCACAGCAGCCTATATAATGCTATTTTCGGCCACGATGCTTCTCTCGTATCCGCAGTCGCTCTTTCGAACGTCTGGTGCGTGCGTCCCGTGTTAGTGTCTCTCATTCTTTCATCCTCGTGGCAGCGAGCACATTGGGATCAAGGATGTTTAAAAAAATGCTGGGGTGGATATTATGCCCCGAAAGTGAAGCCAGAAATGCAAATATAAAAAAATAAATTTGCCATGTAATACGTAGAATGGTTAAAGTATACTTATACTTCAGACATGATAATTTGTTTCTTTTATTAGGAAACATAAACGAGCGTCTTCTGCGTACTTTCTTTTGGCATAACGGACTGATTGTGTTCTGGTGTTTTTCGACTTGTATAGGACGCTGGACCGGAAGTTCCTCGTGGTCCGATGCTGAGGCGCGTGTAAACTTGTCTGCGCTCACGTGACGTGTGTTTAGAAATATCGGGCGATGACGTAGCGTCTGCAATGCGGAACTCTGCCCGGGAACTCGAGAAAAGCGACTCCTACGGCAAATAAAACCAAAAAGCATTTCCATTCCCCACCAAACATACCGATATCTCTTAAGAGACTGGACATCACTGAGCGACGCGAAGTAATCCATGGTAACGTCTGAGAGGCAACCACATTTTGAGAGAAGCACTACATGAAACACACCTCCCCCTTTATTTCTCTCTCTCTCCCTGCATCTCGTTTATTCGAGCTATACGATAGCTGGCGCTGCAACTTAGCATGCCGTCGGATGGACCAAGAAGAAGGGATGGCATTCCAAAGAAACATGCCGCCATTCTACAACATTACGCGCTAAACAGAAGAACTTATCCTCTGCCACATCCCAGACCCAAAAGAGGCCACTCTGAGATGACCAATTCCTACATCCATGACATGCTGTTTCACAAGATCTCTCCCACGCAAAGACCATAAACTTAGAATTTGTGTGACGTCCTCAAAATCACACAACATATGTTGTGGGTGTTTGTGCACGGGCGTGAGATGTCCCCAACGCTCATAACAACTGAGAAGCAGCGCGACGCCCGGCTATCCATTTCGAACCCCGAGGGCCAGCTCTGCAAGTGAACAGCTAGGGCTCGGAGGGTGGTTGGGGACCACGGCTTCCTGGAAGGAGCAGGTCGCCCACTTTGGGCGAAGACGATTAGCTTGCTCAGAATAATAGAGATTTATTTATTATTGATCATTATCATCACCACCACCATCACCACCACCAGCTCTGCGTTTACATCGTCCTTGCGATGTTTTCATGAAAAAAATT